>NC_045612.1:84487442-84575401 GCF_009762305.2 Zalophus californianus
GATTTAAACAATACGAACTTTTCATTTATGTTATGTTACCAGTAGCACAAATTACAAAGATTTTCTCCTATGTTTCCTTTTCTTTTTATAGTGTTGTGTCCTACACTTAGATTTATGTGCTACTTTGAGTTCTGTATATCTATATTATAGATATAGATATAGATATAGATATAGATATAGATAAATATGGTGCAAGGTATAAGTCAAAGGTTTTTTTTCGTTTATGGATATCCAACCATTCTATAGCCATTTGTTCAGAAAACTACTTTCTCCGCTGCATTGCTTTTGCACTGTTGTCACAAATCAGTTTTCCATATATCTTTGGGCCTATTCTGGTCTCTGTTATGTTCCATTGATCTGTCTATCACGGTGCTAGCACAGCAATGTCTTGATTATTGTTGTTTTGAAATCAGGTAGGATTAGTCCTCCAACATTGTTCTACATTTCTGAAATTGTTTTGAGTGTTCTAGGTCCTTTGCATTGCATATGAATTTTTTAATCAGCATGTGAATTTCTATAAAACATTTATAGGGATTTTGATAGAGATTTCGCTGAATAGATGAATAGAGATTTCACTGAATAGAGAATTTCACTGAATAGATGATCTCTTTAAAAGACTGAGTCTTCTGACTCATGAACACAGTATGGCTTTACATTTTATTTAGGTCTGCTTTAATTCCTCTCACTGATGTTTTGTTGTTTTCAGTATGTAGGTATTGCACTTCTTTTGTCAGATACATTCTTGAAATGTTCACATTCTTTGATGCTATTGGTACATGACATTTAAAAAATTCTATTCACCATATTTATATCTATGTACCCACAGAGGTATCTTTTTATCATTTAACTGTCCTGAGATTATTTAAAATTTTATAAAATAGAGTTTAGAAAGTATTTTAGAAATGTATTCTCAGACTATCTCTTTTGTTAAAATTGAATCATAGGGGCGCCTGGGTAGCTGAGTCGATTAAGCATCTGCCTTCGGCCCAGGTCGTGATCTCAGGGTCCTGGGATCGAGCCCCACGTTGGGCTCCCTGCTCAGCAGGGAGCCTGCTTCTCCCTCTCCCTCTACCTGCTGCTCCCCCTGCTTGTACTCTCTCTAATAAAAAAAATTAAAAAATAAAAAATAAATAAAATAAAATAAAATAAAATTGAATCATAAAGATTTTTGAGCATTTAGAGCATATACTGAAAATACTACTTAAGCCTTTTGTAGAACTATGTAAGCAAAATGAAATAAAAGCAAAACGAAATAAATTTGGGTAAGGAGTTATACAAATATAGCTATGTGTAAGTGATAATAATAATAATTACAATAATACCAACATTTCCTACAATCTGCTGGAACAGTACTATATATTCACTTACAATTATTAAGATTTTTATTCATATGAGTAGCTAAGAAAAATCATAGATGGAATGCACAAAAATATTTAGATGTGGATATTTGTATTTAGGGTTCTTAATGGTATTAGAAGGTACCACTTAGGGGTAAAATCATATACTGAAATACGTTCCTTGAACACATGAAGTTATTTCAGCATCCCTCAGGTTCTGGTTTCTCAACACACTCATCCCCTCCAATTCCTTAGCTAAGACCAGGGAATTCACGGTCCCACTAAGCCTTGGGGTATAGCCAGCCCCCTGGTTTCTCTACAGTTGGCCACAACATCCTCTAGGCTTCTGATTTTCTTGGAGAAAAACATAGCACACACCAGTAGTTAAAAAAATACCCAAGCATTCTCATCCATCCCTTTGTACTTGCCTCTAAACCTCTGAAAGCAAGTAAGCTTTAGAATGGTTTGTCAAACTACTAGAAACCATCTAATGCCTTATTTTCTGCTCCATAGGGTCTGACAAATTTTAGAAATTATTTTGCCTAATAATCTCTTGTCAGTACTAGGGAGTAAGATAGTCCATGAAAATTTGACATATATATATATATATATATATATATATATATATATATAAAAGCATACAAACATATATTGAAGACGTGTATTCTGTGGTTTTTACAATAGGCAGTGGTAAAAACTGATTTTTCCCCCTGCTAGGGCCTAGACACCAAAAAAGGAACGATTTACTTCTTAAAGTCATTTTAATAAATAGAATGCAACTTATGAAAGATTATAATTTTTGGTGTTGTATCTTAAATTAGAGACTACAATTCTAGCCACATCTTCAGTTGGCACTACTCTTTCTAGTAAAATATGATTGGGTTTTAAGTATATAGCTTGCACCAATCAAATTCTTCTCTATCTTATACTTATTGTCTATTATCTAAAATGTGTATAATATGAAACTTATTTGATATGTTGAAATTTTCTGGTTTCTTTTATTTTCAAATGTATGTGTCTCTGTGTGTATTTTCCATCCCATTAGCTATTAGATGTTACTGTTGCTATTTTGGCTTTTTATTTTCATTGTGATGAGTAAATATTTACTTTATACTGTTAGCTTGACTCTTGAAAATGTTGGAGTTAATATATTATTGGAAAAAAACCCCAAAATATTTTCCACTTTCTTACATTGGAAATTTTCTGATATTTTTATTTTTAAAAGGTAGTACCCTAAATTAACATGTCATCACAGTTAAAAATTAAATAACTAATAAATACAATAAAACCTATTTCCAGTAATATGAACTTATATAGACATAGATATAACCAACATATTGCAAACTTATATTTGGCAACTGCCAGTGAGAAATAGAATAAAGGAAGTTCATTAAAAAAATAAAAATAGAGGCACCGAGGTGGCTCAGTTGGCAAGGCAGCTGGTTCTTGATTTTGGCTAAAGTCATGATCTCAGGGTCCTGGGATCAAGGCCTGCATTGGTGAATCTCTCTTGCTCTCCTTCTGCCCCTCCCCATGCTTGTGCGCTCTCTTTCTCTCTAAAACAAATAAGTAAATCTTTAAAAAAATAAAAATAAAAATCTCAATTCAATTGTTCAATGCTGGTGTATAGAAATACAATTAAATTTTGTATATGGATCTTGTATCCGGCAATTCACTTACTGGTTTTAGGGATTTCTATTTTTTTGCAAATTTAATATGACTTTTTATGTAGAAGACCATGTCGTCTGTGAATTTTAGTTTAACTTCTTTTCCTATCTGGGTGCCTTTTATTTCTTTTTATTGCTTACTACATTGGCTAGAAACTTTGGTAAAATGTGGAAGAGAAATGGGGAGAGAAAATCTTGCCTTTATATCTGATCTTGAAGTGAAATATTCTGCCTTTTTTCCTCAAGAATTATGTAGTTGTTGGGGTGCCTCAGTGGCTCAGTCAGTGAGCCTCCAGCTATTGGTTTTGGCTCACGTCATGATCTCATGGGTCGTGGGACTGAGCCCTGTGTCGGGCTCTGCACTCAGCGGGGGTCTGCTTGAAGATTCTCTCCCTCTGCTCCTCCCCCTACATGTGTGCATGCGCTCTCTCTCTCTCAGATAAATAAATCTTTAAAAAAAGGGATTATGTAGTTGTTGGTTTTCCATGGATAACCTATATAAAGTTGAAGAAATTTTCTTATATTGCAAGTTTGATGAGAATTTTTTAAAATTAGGGATGGATGTTGGATTTAAAAAAAATTTTTTATTATGTTATGTTAGTCACCATACAGTGCTTCACTAGTTTTTGATTTAGTGTTTCATGATTCATTATTTGCAAATGTTGGATTTTTTAAACTAATTTTTCAGCATTTATTGAGATGATCGTATGTTTTTTTTCTTTTACTGTTTGTCAATAGAGTACATTATATTGGTTGATTTTAAAATGTGAAGTAACCACTTTGCATTTCTAGGTTAAATCCCCCTTGTCTATGATATGTTATTCTTTCTATATATTTTTGGATTATATTTCCTAAAATTTTGTTAATAATTTTCACATCTCTGTCTAGGAGCATATGGGTCTATCATTTGATTTTCTTGTAGTGTCTTTTTTTCTGGTTTTGATTTCAGAATAATTTTGTCTTCATAAAATGAGTTTGGAACTATTTCCTGCTTTTTTAAAAAAATTTTGTTTATTCATCTGAGACACAGAGATAGAGAGAGAGAGCATGAGCAGGGGGAGAGGCAAAGGGAGAAGTAGGCTCCCCGCTGAGCCAGGAGCCCGACGCAGGGCTTGATCCCAGAAGGCTGGGATCATGACCTGAGCCAAAGGCAGACGCTTAACCATCTGAGCCACCCAGGCGCCCCTGCTTTTATTTTTTTTTTTATGTTATGTTAGTCACCATACAATACATGGCCAGTTTTTGATGCAATGATCCACGATTCATTGCTTTTGTACAACACCCAGTGCTCCACGCAGTATATGCCCTCCTTAATACCCATCACTGGGCTAACCCATCCCCCCACACCCCTCCCCTCTAAAACCCTCAGTTTCTTTCTCAGAGTACATGGTCTCTCATGGTTCATCTCTCCTTCCAATTCCCCCACCCTTCATTTTTCCCTTCCTTCTCCTAATGTCCTCCATGCTATTCCTTATGTTCCACAAATAAGTGAAACCATGTGATAATTGACTTTCTCTGCTGGACTTATTTCACTTAGCATAATCTCCTCCAGTCCCATCCATGTGGATGTAAAAGTTGGGTATTCATCCTTTCTGATGGCTGAGTAATATTCCATTGTATATATGGACCACATCTCTTTACCCATTCATCTGTCGAAGGGCATCTTGGCTCTTTCCACAGTTTGGCTATTGTGGACATTTCTCCTATGAACATTGGGGTGCAAATGGCCCTTCTTTTCACTACATCTGTGTCTTTGGGGTAAATACCGAGTAGTACAAATGCTGGGTCATAAGGTAGCTCTATTTTTAATTTTTTGAGGAATCTCCACACTGTTTTCCAAAGTGGCTGTACCAATCTGCATTCCCACCAACAGTGTAAGAGGGTTCCCCTTTCTCCACAACCTCTCCAACATTTGTTTCTTGCCTTGTCCATTTTTGCCATTCCAACTGGTGTAAGGTGGTATCTCAATGTGGTTTTGATTTGAATTTCCCTGATGGCTAATGATGAGGAACATTTTTTCATGTCTGGGAGCCATTTGTATGTCTTCTTTGGAGAAGTGTCTGTTCATGACTTCTGCCCATTTTTTAACTTGATTATTTGTTTTTTGGGTGTTGAGTTTGAGAAGTTCTTTATAGATCTTGGATACCAGCCTTTTATCTGTAATGTCCTTTGCAAATATCTTCTCCCATTCTGTGGGTTGCCTCTTTGTTTTGTTGACTGTTTCCTTTGCTGTGCAGAAGCTTTTTATCTTGATGAAGTCCCCAAAGTTCATTTTTGTTTTTGTCTCACAAGCCTTTGGAGATGTATCTTGAAAGAAGTTGCTGTAGCTGATGTCAGAGGTTACTGCCTATGTTCCCCTTTAGGATTTTGATGGATTCCCGGTTCACATTGATGTCTTTCATCCATTTTGAGTTTATCTTGTGTATAGTGTTAGAGAATGGTCGAGTTTCATTCCTCTCCATGTGGCTGTCCAATTTTCCCAGCACCATTTACTGAAGAGACTGTGTTTTTTCCATTGCATATGTTTTCCTGCTTTGTCAAAGATTATTTGACCATAGAGTTGAGGGTCCATTTCTGGGCTCTCAGTTTTGTTCAATTGGTCTATATGTCTGTTTTTGTGCCAGTACCGTGTTGTCTTGGTGATCACTGCTTTGTAATATAGCTTGAAATCGGGCAACGTGATGCCCCCAGCTTTGTTTTGTTTTGTTTTGTTTTCCAACATTTCCTTGGCAATTCGGGGTCTTTTCTGATTCCATACAAATTTTAGGATTGTTTGTTCCAGCACTTTGAAAAACGTCATTGGAATTTTGATTGGGATGGCGTTGAAGGTATAGATTGCTCTGGGTAGCATAGACATTTTAACAATGTTTATTCTTCCGATCCATGAGCATGGAAAGTTTTTGCATCTTTTTGTGTCTTCTTCAATTTCTTTCATGAGTGTTCTGTAGTTCCTGGAGTATAGATCCTTTACGTCTTTGGTTAGGTTTATTCTGAAGTATCTTATGGTTTTTGGTGCTATTGTAAATAGAATTGTTTCTCTAATTTCCCTTTCTACAGTTGCACTGTTAGTGTATAAAAAAGCAACTGATTTCTGAGCATTGATTTTGTATCCTGCCACATTACTGAATTGCTGTATGAGTTCTAGTCATTTGGGGGTGGAGTCTTTTGGATTTTCCACATAAAGGGTCATGTCATCTGCGAAGAGAGAGAGTTTGACTTCTTCTTTGCCAATTTGAATACATTTTATTTCTTTTTGTTGTCTGATTGCTGTTGCTAGGACTTCTAGTACTATGTTGAACAATAGTGGTGAGAGTGGGCATCCCTGTCGTGTTCCTGATCTTAAGGGAAAGGCTCTCAGCATTTCCCCATTGAGGATGACATTCGCTGTGGGTTTTTCATAGATAGATTTTACGAGCTTGAGGAATGTTCCCTGTATCCCTATACTCTGAAGAGTTAAAGAGGAAAGGGTGCTGTATTTTCTCAAATGCTTTTTCTGCATCAATTGAGAGGACCATATGGTTCTCTCTCCTCTTATTAATGTGTTCTATCACATTGATTGATTTGTGAATGTTGAACCACCCTTGCATCCCGGGGATAAATCCCACTTGGTCATGGTGGATGATCCTTTTAATGTATTGTTGGTCCTCTTAGCTAGGATTTTGTTGAGGATTTTGGAATCCGTATCCATCAGGGATATCAGCCTGAAATCCTCCTTTTTGATGGGGTCTTTGTCTGGTTTGGGGATTAGTGTAATGCCGGCCTCATAGAATGGGTCTAGAAACTTTCCTTCTGTTTCTATTTTTTGAATCAGCTTCAGGAGTATAGGTATTATTTCTTCTTTGAATGTTTGGTAGAATTCCCCAGGGAATCCATCAGGCCCTGGACTCTTGTTTTTTGGGAGCTTTTTCATCACTGCTTCAATCCCGTTACTGGTTATTGGCCTAGTCAGGTTGTCAATTTCTTCCTGTTTCAGTCTTGGGAATTTATAGGTTTCCAGGAAGGCATCCATTTCATCCAGGTTGCTCAGTTTATTGGCATAGAGTTGTTGATAACAATTTCTAATAATTGTTTCTGTTTCCTTGGTGTTAGTCGTGATCTCTCCCTTTTCATTCATAATTTTATTAATTTGGGTCTTTTCTCTTTTCTTCTGGATAAGTCTGGCCAGTGGTTTATCAATCTTATTAATTCTTTCAAAGAACCAGCTTCTAGTTTCACTGATCTGATCTACTGTGTTTTTGGTTTCTAATTCATTGATCTCTGCTCTAATTTTAATTATTTCTCTTCTAATGCGTGACTTAGGCATCGTTTGTTGCTTTTGCTCTAGTTCTTTAAGGTGCAGAGTTAGTTGATGAATTCAAGATTTTTCTATTTTTTTGAGTGAGGCTTGGATGGCTATGTATTTTCCCCTTAGGACCGCCTTTGCAGTATCCCATAGGTTTTGGACCGATGTGTTTTTGTTCTCATTGGTTTCCATGAATTGTTTACGTTCTTCTTTGCTTCCCTGGTTGACCCAAACATTCCTGAGCAGAGTGGTCTTTAGCTTCCAAGTGTTTGAATTTCGCCAAATTTTTCTCATGATTGAGTTCCAGTTTTAAAGCATTATGGTCTGAGATTATGCAGGGAATAATCTCAATCTTTTGGTATCGGTTGAGACCTGATTTGTGACCCAGTATGTGGTCTATTCTGGAGAAAGTTTCATGTGTGCTCAAGATGAATGAGTATTCTGTTGTTCTAGGGTGGAATGTTCTGTATATATCTATGAGGTCCATCTGGTCCAGTGTGTCATTCAAAGCTCTTGTTTCTTTGTTGATTTTCTGCTTAGATGATCTGTCTATTGCTGAGAGTGGAGTATTGAGGTCTCCTACAATTAACGTATTGTTATCAATATGACTCTTTATTTTGGTTAACAGTTGGCTTATGTAGGGGTGCCTGTGTGGCTCAGTCGTTAAGCTTCTGACTTCAGCTCAGGTCATGATCCTAGGGTCCTGGGATCGAGCCCCACATTGGGCTCCATGCTCGGCGGGAAGCCTGCTTCTCTCTCTCCCACATCCCCTGCTTGTGTTCCCTCTCTGGCTGTGTCTCTCTCTGTCAAATAAATAAATAAAATCTTAAAAAAAAAAAAAAAACAGTTGGCTTATGTAGATGCCTTCTCCCATGTCGGGGGCATAGATATTTACAACTGTTAGATCTTCTTGTTGGATAGACCCTTTAAGAATGATATAGTGTCCTTCTGTGTCTCTAACTACAGTCTTTAGTTTAAAATCTAATTTGTCTTATATAAGATTTGCTACCCAAGCTTTCTTTTGAGGTCCGCTGGCTTGGGAGATGGATCTCCATCCCTTCACTTTCAGTCTGGATGTATCTTTAGGTTCAAAATGAGTCTCTTGTAGACAACATATGGATGGGTCCTATCTTTTTATCCAATCTGCAACCCTGTGCCATTTTATGGGAACATTTAGGCCATTCATATTGAGAGTGATTATTGAAAAACATGAATTTATTGTCATGTTGCCTGTGAAAACGTTGTTTTTATAGATTGTCCCTGTAAATTTCTGTTGTATATCACTCTTGGGGTCTTTCTCCTTTTATAGAACTCCCCTTAATATTTCTTGCAGGGCCGGCTTAGTGGTCACATATTTTTTCATTTTCTGCCAGTCGTGGAAGCTCTGCATCTCTCCATCCATTCTAAATGACAGCCATGCTGGGTAAAGTATTCTTGGCTGCATGTTCTTTTCATTTAGTACTCTGAATATGTCTTGCCAGGCCTTTCTGGCTTGCCAGGTCTCTGTGGATAGGTCTGACGTTATTCTGATGTTCCTCCCTCTGTACATAAGGAATCTCTTCCCCCTAACTGCCCTTAAGATGGTTTCCTTGTTTTATTTTTGTTTTTTTGTTTGTTTGTTTGTTTGTTTGTTTCCTTGGTTCTAAGATTTGCGAGTTTTACTATTACATGCCGGGTGTTGGCCTGTTTTCCTTGATCTTGGGAGGGGTACTCTTTGCCTCTAGGACACAAATCTTTGTTTCATTTCCCAGATTAGGTAAGTTCTCAGCAACAATTTGCTCAGATATATCTTCTAGTCCTCTCTCTCTCTCCACCCCCTTAGGGATTCCAATAATTCCGACACTGGAACTTTTCATGGTGTCACTTGTTTCTCTGATTCTATTTTCATGGATTCTGAGTTGTTTTTCCCTGGCCTCCGCTTTTCCTTTTATCTCTATTATTTGGGCTTCTAGGTCACTAATTCGTTCTTCTGCTTCGTTTACCCTAGCTGTTAGATTATCTAGATTAGATTGGTTATCATTGATAGCATTTTTAAGTTCTGCCAATTCAGCTTTCTTTTTTGCCCGTAGAGACTCTGTGTTGCCATTAATCGATTTCTCCATTCTAGCTATTGTCTGCACAATTGCTAGCCTGAATTCCATCTCCGACATCTTGGTTATATCTGAATCCATTTGTAAATCTGTGGCATAAGTCATAGTCTCTGAGTCTTTCCTATTTTGCGGGTTCCTTCTCCTAGTCATTCTACTGAGGGGTAGTTGAGGGAATGTATAGAGTCCAAATTACTGACCATAACCCAAGCAAGATGCACCTGTATTCTAGGGACCTTAGGGTTGCTGGCCTCTTGTTTTCCCAGCCTGTCTTCTGGGGGAGGGGCCTGCCATGCTGTTACTCAGGCAACCCTGTTTGGGCAGAGTTGCCCTGCCCCTGTGGCAGGGGATGGGCTCAGTGGAAACCTGTTTTTTGTGGCTTTTGTTCCCTGGCATCTTTCCCTGTCGGCTTTCTGTGTCTCTTCTGAGAGTCAGAGCAGAAGAGACTGTGTCCAACCCTCTGCCTCAGAGCAGAGAGATCGCAGTCTGTTCTTCAGTGAGCTCTCCAGGCCACACTATCTCCGTTTCCGTCTGTGCTGCTATAAGCGGCAGTCCTGGGTTGTGCGCCCCTCAGCAGCGCGTCAAGTCCTCGCCTCCAGGTCGGGGCACGTCTCTGCCCTTCGTGCTTGTAAAACTGCTAGCCACCCCCCAGTTCACATGCACAGCCCCACCACTCTGGGTTTCTGTCTGGGGGCTGCCCTAAAGTCCTTTCCTCATCCCTACCAGTCTACGAGCCTCTGCCTGTCCCCAGCGTGGGAGGCTATCGCTCAGCAGTGGTGTATGATCCCCGTGACCAGGCTCCCTCCCCCTTCTGTTTATCCTCCAATATCTGCCCGCTGAATCACGGCTCCCTGCTACATACGTCGAAAACAACTGCCTGCGATATTCTGTTTGTAGAGATCCAGACTTATCGTTTTACTTCTCAGGCTGATTTCGTGGGTGTTCAGGGTGGTCTGGTAGATATCCAGCTCAATTCCAGGGACTGGTTGGATTAGGGTCCCCACTCCTCTGCCATCTTTTCCCTGAAACCCTGCCCCCCCCTTTTTAAAGATTTTATTTATTTATTTGACAGAGAGAGTGATAGCGAGAGCAGGAACACAAGCAGGGGGAGTGGGAGAGGGAGAAGCAGGCTTCTTACTGAGCAGGGAACCTGATGTGGGACTCGATCCCAGGACCCTGGGGTCATGACCTGAGTGAAGGCAGACGCTTAACAACTGAGCCACTCAGGCTCTCTATTTCCTGGTTTTTAATTCTTCTGGAAGAATCTATCTAGAATTGGTATTCCTTCTTCCTCAAATATTTCATAGAATTCACTAATGAAGTCATCTGAACTTGAAGAGTTCTTTTGGAAATATTTTAACATGATTTCAATTTCTTGAATACATAGTAAGACATTGCAAGTTATCTGTTTCTTCTTGAGTAAGCTTTAGTAGTTTTATTTTTCAAGCAACTTTCAAAAACTTAATCTAGAGGTGCCTGGGTGGCTCAGTCAGTTAAGCGTCTGCCTTCAGCTCAGGTCATGATCCCAGGGTCCTGCAATCGTGCCCCACCTCAGGCTCCCTGCTCACTGGAAAGCCTGCTTCTCCCTCTCCCTCTGCCTTCTGTTCTGCCTACTTGTGCTCTCTCTCTATCTCTCTGTCAAATGAATAAATAAAATCTTAAAAAAAAAACCTTAATCTAAATGGTCAAAACTATCACCATTAGTTTGGTAATAATATTTCTGTATTATCCTTCTGGTATCTGTACACACATTAGTGATATCCCTCTCTTATTCCTGATATTGAAATTTGTATATTCGGTCTCCTTTCCTGATCAGTCTACCTAGAGATTTATGGGTTTATTGAGTTAAACACATCTGATTTTGGTTTCACTGATTTTTTTTTTATTGTTTTCATTTTGTAGTTCATTGATTTCTGCTTTTATCTTCATTTTTTTCTTTTATTTACTTTGGATTTAATTTGCTTTTCTTATCCTAGTTTAGGGTGGAAATATTTAGTTATTGCTATGAGAACTTTTTAATGGAATTCTTATCAAAATTCCAATGGCATTCTTTCACAGAAATAGTAAAAACAGTCCAAAATTCCAAAAGACCCCTAACAGCCAAAGTGATTCTGACAAAGAAAAACTAGGCAAGAGGCACCACACTTCTTCATTTCAAACTATATTAACAAACTATAGTAATCAAAACAGTATGGTAGTGGCATAAATACAGACACACAGACCAATGGAACAAAATCAGGAGTCAGAAATAAAATCATGCATATATGATCAACTAATATTTGACAAGGGAACCAAGAAAAGACAGTCTCAATAAATGGTGCTGGAAAATTGGACATTCACATGCTAAATAATAAAATCGGACCCCTATCTTATACCTTTCAACATGTAAGACCTGAAACTATAAAACTCCTAATAAAAGGCATAGGGAAATAGCTTCTGGACATGGGTCTTAGAAATAATTTTGGGGGTAGGACACTTAAAACACAAACAACAAAAGCAAAAATCAACAGGTAGAGCTACATCAAGCTAAAAAGCTTCTGCATGACAAAGGAAACAATCAATAAAATGAAAAGGCAAGCTATGGGATCAGAGAAAATATTTGCAAGCCACACATCTGACAACTCAATAGCAAAAATACAAATAATCCAGTTTAAAAATATGGGCAAGGGACCTGGATAGACATTTTTTCAAAAAGATATTCAAATGACTGACATGTACATGAAAAGATGCTTAATATCACGAATCATTAGGAGAATGCAAATCAAAACCACAATGAGATATCACCTCACACCTGTTAGGATGGCTATTATTTAAAAAAAAAATCCCAAAAGGTAACAAATGCTGGCAAGGATGTGGAGAAAAGGGAACCCTTGGGCACTGTTGGTGGAAATGTAAATTGGTACAGCTACTGTGGAAAACAGTATGGAGGGTCCTGAAAAAATTAAAAATAGAACTACCATATGATCCAGCAATTCCACTTCTGGGTATATATTCAAAGGAAATGAAACCACTGTCTTGAAGACATATCTGTTCCCCATATTCATTGTAGCATTACTCATAATAGCCAAGATATGGAAACAACTTAAGTGTTCATTAATGGATGAATTTATAAAGAAAATTATATATATATGTATATGTGTATATGTGTGTGTGTGTGTATATATATATATATTTAATATTACTATTCTGTCATAAAAAAATGAAAAAAATCCTGCCATTTGCAACACCATGGGTGGACCTTGAGGGCATTACACTAAGTGAAATAAGTCAGAGAAGAATAAATGCTGTATAATCTCACTTATATGGGAATAAAAAAAAAATCAAGCCCATAGAGACAGAGATCCTCAGGGATAGGAAACAGACATCCAAATGCAGGAGGCACAGAGAACTCCCATGAAAATCAACAAAAGCAGGCCAACACCAAGACATATCATAGTGACACTTGCAAAATACAGAGAGAAGCAAAAATTCTTGAGAGCAGCAAGGGAAAAGAAATCCCTGGGAGCCTTGGTGGCTCAGTTGATTAAGTGTCAGACTCTTGATTTCAGCTCAGGTCATGATCTCAGGGTTATGAGATTGAGCCCCATGTTGGGTTCTGTGTTGAGCATGGAGCCTGCTTAAGATTCTCTCTTCCTCTCCCTCTGCCCCTTCCCCCCCCCGCTCACTCTCTCTCTCTCTCTGAAAACAAAAGAAAACAAACAAACAAACAAACAAAAAACAGCCAAAAACCCAAAACCATAAGATACCTAGGAATAAAACTAACCAAAGAGGTAAAATATCTGTACTTTGAAAACTATAAAATTGTTATGGAAGAGATTGAAGATGACACAAAGAAATGGAAAAACATTCCATGCTCATGGATTGGAATAACAAATATTATTAAAATACCTATACTACCCAAAGCAATCTATACATTTAAGGCAATCCCTTTCCAAATAACACCAGAATTTTTCACGGAGCTAGAACAAACAATCCTAAAATTTGTATGGAACCACAAAGACCGTGAATAGCCAGAACAATCTTGAAAAAGAAAGCAAAGCTGGAGACATCACAGTTCTGAACTTCAAGCTATAATACAAAGCTGTAGCCATCAGGACAGTGTGATACTGGCACAAAAACAGATTTAATGATCAATGGAACAGAATAAACCCAGAAATGGACCCACAACTATATGGTTGACTAATCTTTGACAAAGCAGGGAAGAATATCTGATGGAAAAAAGACAGTCTCTTCGACAAATGGTTTTGGGAAAGCTGGACAGCAACATGCAGAAGAATGAAACTGGAGCATTTTCTTTCTTTCTTTCTTTTTAGAGAGGGAGGGAGGGAGCCAGGAAGGGGGGAAAGGGAGAGGGAGACAAAATTTTGAGCAGGCTCCATACCCAGCGTGGAGCCCAATGTAGGGCTTGATCTCACAACCTTGAGATCATGACCTGAGCTGAAATGAAGAGCCTGACACTTAACTGACTGAGCCACTGAGGTGCCCCACTAACTTAAATTTAAATAAAAGCTTGAAACATTAAAAAAAAAAGATAGAACTGTTTCCAAATTAATGTGCGAAAACATATGGAAAGTACAATATACTTAACTGTTTGAAACTAAAAACATTAATTAGATTATTGCTGAAGGTATGTTTGAGTCTATTACTTTGCTATTTAATTTCTATTTGGCCCATAGTTACTTTGTTCCTTTTTCCTCTTTTTCCAAGGACTTTTGCATTAATTGAGTTCTTTTTTTATGATTGTGTTTTATCTCCTTTAGTCTTGGCTTATTAGCCAGAAGTCTTTGCTTTGTTTTGTTTTTCAGTGGTTGCTTTAGTTTTTATGCAGTACATCTTTATTACTATCTACTTCAAGGGTTATTATTTTGTATGCATTTTAAGGATTTGGGGACTGAGCCAGGAAATAGACATAACCACGAGGTGGCAGTAGCATGCAATAAACTTTATTTGGGCAAGACACATGTTTGCATGGAAGGGATTCCCTGAAAGCAAGGAAGCTCTTACGGGAGAGGGAAATCAGAGAGGGAGCTTACCTGTCTAAGTCATATAAATTAGCAACCTGACAAGGAGACTCTGGATCGGAGAGTTCTGAAGAGCAGTGGTCACTTAGTCTTTTACAGCTGCAGGGCTTATCTAATCTATGGCTAACAGATGTTAGGCACAGTTTTGTGGGGTATGCAAAAGAGGTAGGCTCTGAATGGCTAAAAATCTGTTTATTTGGGCTATGTTTAAAACAACTGGGTCATTTGAGTTTAGAGCCAGTGGCTTTTGAGTTAACATGGGCAAATAAATAAACAACCTAGAGGCCAGTATACAGGAGCCATCTTTAACCTGTTTGTATAACAATCCATTCCCTGTTTTTATGTTATTTTATAATCCAAGTTGTATGTTATCTTCTAATGCCTGAGTCTGGAGCCAGAGATAAAGCATTTTGAAGACCCAGAATCCTATAAGGGTAAAAACTAGGATTTCAAAGCCCCTTCACAGCCAGTCTTTCCATTTAGGGGGGAAGGCCTGGAGAATAGATCACAAAAAAAGTTTTATATTTGTTCAGTTGATCAGTTTGTAGAGTAATATGGTCACTTTGGTGAATCTCTCTAGTTAACTGTAAAATTTGGTTCAAATTATCTGCCCACATGCAACAAGATGTGTTAAGAAGTCCATAGATCCCTCACTCAGCAGCCAATAAATAATTTATTACTATGTGGTTATCTAATATCAAGGTCCCCAAAGTATGGCAAAATTTGACCAAGAGTTCTAGTCCTTAGACTGTTCATTTAATTTGTGTGGATAAGTCCTTAGACATGACTATCTATGTTTAATTGTTGTATGGTGTCCCACACATATGCTGTTTCTACTGCTTACAAAATTAGTGATCCTAAGGTATTTAGTACTAGGGAGAATATTTGAAAAGCTTGTTTGTGCCATTGGAGAGTTGTGGCTGGTGTGGTTTGTGAGGGAAAGTCCTTGGGGATTCTACTCTTGAGTTAAAACTTACTGGAATTTTGAGGAAAATTCAAGTGAAGGAAATATTATTCAGGGTCAAATGAGAAAAACCTTGTGAGATTCACTTAGAAGGTTGATTCCCTTACAGATTTACCAGGCTCCTTCTGCTGCGTGTATTCTCTGTGTTCTTTTTTCTTTTCAAAGATTTATTTATTTATTTGTCAGAGAGAGAGAGCGAGAGCGAGAGAGAAAGAGCATGCACAAGCAGGGGGAGTGGCAGGTGGAGGGAGAAGTAGGCTCCCCGCTGAGCAGGACTGGATCCCAGGACCCTGGGATCATGACCTGAGCTGAAGGCAGATGCTTAACCGATGGAGCCACCCAGGCATCCCTATTCTCTGCGTTCTTGTGAATACAAGTTCGTGTGGCTTAGTACAATTCTAGGGGGTGTTAATAAAAGCATGCCATGTTATAGTTAAACAAGCTTTCATGTTATTCACCTTGCATTCAGCACTTCGGTCAGCTAAATTGGTTATGGGCTCAGCCTACCATATCCCACATATTAGTGTGAGATTAGTTTCTGGATATTGTTGTTGGATGTCAATATCCAGGAGAATAAGCTTATCTTCATAAATAAGGTTTACGGGGGAGCTTGGCCAGGGGAGAGGTATTATGCTATGTATACTAAAATCAGGTTGGTGAAAGCAAGCCCAGTATGCAGTTAAATTTGTCATCTTATATACTTTTGTGGCTAAGGCTACATGCAGGTTTGGTTTGGCGGGTAATTGTATGTCCCTTCCTGTTCCAAAGGATGTGTATTTGTGCCTTAGTTTCCTGATGCTTGCTAACAGTAAATACATCTGTGTGTTTCAATGGGCATAGGACAAACTTCACAGGTGCTCTCAGTGGTTTGAAAAAAGTTGTTTATTTAGCTGTGCACCAAATTAGATCTTGAACTATGGGGTATTCCTATAAGGGATCCTCACAGATGGGCCAAGTTATTTTTAAAAATATAGACATCAAAACATGTTTGCCCATTTCTGTCTGTGTTTATCATGACTTTATTGTATTTCAGTGGGGGACCACCTGCATCACTTCAGTTCTAGGGGAACCTTTTCTGGGGTATCCATTTATATAGCTTTGATAGCCTCATGGGTGGCCCCTTGGGAGAAGCCGATGTGATACACCAACAAGTTTCCACCAGGTTAGCTTTGCTATAAGACCTCTCATTATTATTTCTATCTCTTGTAAAGTGTGGGTATGTATTTTTTAGTATCCCCCAGAAGAGCAACACTGGGTGGCAATCACCCTCAAATATTTCCCATGTCTTTATTAATGGTGGCCTTGGTAAACCCAGCATATTTTGTAATAGCTGTAAGCAAGTAGTTGTCAATTGGAGTGGAGAAAGTCCCATGTAGAGAGTAGTTACATTTCTCCATAGGATCAAATATATTTTTCAGAAGAATCATCTTCACTGTAACACCCAAGAGCTACGATCGTTCACTGTGGGCAGCCAGCATTACAATTGTTGTACAGTCTGTTCCCATGGAGTGTTATGTATAACTTGCAGTTGGTACTGTGATAAGATTAGGTTGGGGGAGAATTCCCAAACCAGTTGTAGTCCCTGGTTTTTTAGACATGACTTGGCCCAGATAATATTATATAATACATATTGCCTTTCTTGTACATATTGATTAGCATCCAGGAAGGAGGTCTGTGGTAAGGTGCCCTGGCCACTTGGTTAATGCAATTTCTTTCTGCCTTAATAAATGGGATGTGTGCTAGAGAGAGAGATCATTATCATCAACAGGAAAAGAGGCCAATGGTTGTAAGGGCATACATTGTTGGCAGAGTTTTACATTTAATCATCATCTGGGAATTAGTGAGGACTATAATTTTATCTCTGTAATCCCATAGGGTTTGTTGGTATTGACTCTAGATTAGAGTGTTTTCAATTTGATTGCACCAATCACTAGCATCCTGGTTGTATTACTGGGTGCATACCATCTCTGGGGATGCCTTAAATGAATCTCATAGGTAGTGGCCCATTGCTCTATTTGTTTGATGGCCCTAGTTGGTAATAATCACTTTCATCTGATTTGAAGTAAAAGTGGGCCCATGAGGTTAGAAGGTACCTTAAGTCACAAACCATATTTTAGTGTCTGGCTTAACCCGAATGGGTATTTGCTGATAGTAGAGATAGGGGAAGTGCTAGCTTCAGCGTTAGTGTCTGTGGTAATATTAGTAGGACTGACCAACCTGAATAGCCAACAATGTGGTTCCTGTGGTCCTCATCCTGACCCATATTGTGTGTCACCCTGTGCTGTGCATGTGACATGTTGTTTCAAGACAGAATTTGTCAGCAGTAGGGTGTAGATTGCCAGGGTAGGGTGATCCATCAACAGGTGAGTATTCAACACTGACAAGTGTAGGAACTTCTCAGGTAAGAAAGGGGCACAGAAGGAGAGTAGGAGTAAAAGTCGGATGTTGTCTGTGAGCAGCAGTAGGAGATCTGATTGTCCCTTGGGTATCACCCAAATGGTGTTACTGGTCTGGGGGTGATTAGTTCTACCTGCTGGGTGTCAGGAACAGGTCCAGGATGGTTCCTTGGTACTTTTAGTGGAGTATATGGGCAGCAAATGAAGACACCTTTCTCTCCATAGTGGTCAGTGGCTTGCTCAGCTTACAGTGTATGAAGAGGAGAGGCAGGCTGAATATTGTCTCATAGTTGGTGGTCTGCAGAAGGTCCCCTGTGGGATGGAGGGAGAAGGGGCTCGGCTCTGGATTTTCTATGAAGGAGAAAGATAATGGGAAAGTAACAGGTGGATGTTTCTTTGTTGTGGGAGGCAATTTCAGGGTTCCCATGTCAGCAAAAACTAGGAATTGGGTTGTGTCCAGTGTGAATATGTACACCAGTCGAGGCCACAGTATCTTTATTGGTGGTCTCTTCATTTGCTGTGAATTTTAATATGGTGCAGTTATGCCATAGGCCTATGAATTTAATATAATCAGGACTGTGTGCAGTATTTTAACTACTTGGGGAACCATTGTCTTACAATTTCTCTTAATAGCCTTTGTTTTAAAATATCATTATATTTTTCTATGACATCTGCTGCTGTAGGATAATGGGGTAGGGGAAAAACCCAAAGCAATTTTATTTTGTAACGTCCATCATAGCCCTGCTTTGCGGTGAAGTGGGAGCCTTGATCTGATTGTATTACTTGTGGCACTCCTGAAGGCTGTAGGCTCTTGTGTTAACTCCTAAGTAACATTAGCAGAGGTTGGCACCCCGCATGGGTAAGCCGATAGAAGACCTGTATCAGTATCCACCATTGCCAAATTTCTACTGCTTCAGAGAGAGGCTCAGTGAAATCAATTTGCCATTTCTGATGTGGCCCTCCTCTGTAAATCTTTCTCCCATGTCGTGGGCCCAGTCTCTAGATTTCTGGCACCTGATACAGTCCTTAATGGTTTGTATCTCTGCTGGGTAGTCCTCTATTAACAATCCATATTCATAATCACATGATGCCGAAATACCCTCTCATGTGTCCACTGATAGAAGGGGCAGGGTGTCTCCTCCCAAAGGTCTGGAGATTCCCCCTATTTCTAGAGCCCTACCTCCTTTGGTGGTTTGGTTAGTTCATTAGGTTTGGCTTTGTGTGCCTCCTCCATGTCTTGTTTGGCTACATGTGTATCATGCACCCATATTGGCAGAGTGGTAGCCATCATGGTGATTTTCCCTACATCTCTGTATCCCAAATGCCTTGGCTTGTATTTTCTAGCCCTGATTTTGCCAAAGTCCTGACCAAGTAATTAGCGCATTAGCTACTGACCAGGAGTCAGTAAAATTATAAACCTCAGAAAAATGTTTGTCAGGGGCACCTGGGTGGCTCAGTTGGTTAAGCAACTGCCTTTGGCTCAGGTCATGATCCCAGGGTCCTGGGATTGAGCCCCGCATCGGGCTCCCTGCTTGGTGGGGAGTCTGCTTCTCCCTCTCCCACTCCCTCTGCTTGTGTTCCCTCTCTCACTGTCTCTCTCTCTGTCAAATAAATAAATAAAATCTTTAAAAAACAAAAACAAAAAAATGTTTGTCAAAGGCATTTTCTTTGCTACGACTATTATACACAACTCAGTCCCCTAGGCACTTCAGTTTGTGCCCTGTATGGACCTTGGGTGTTTAAATAGGGGTAAGAGGCTGTGACTGTCCATTGTCTGTCTCGTTTCTTATACTCCCTGCTCACTCCACTGGTAAAGGAAGACCATTGCTTTTCTTGTTTTGAGAGTGCTGACCATATTCCCTCTTGTCCCCACTGAGCGGGGACAGAGGCATTTCTAAGATTTTGGGCAAGTTAACCTCAGTGGCAGAGTACATGGCTATTTCCTCATGGAGTTTGGTGGCATTCCAGTGGGGCTGGGTTTAGCTTGATCCTGTTGATACTGTTTTTATTTTAATAAGGAGGCCTCTGGCTCCTGGTTGGGCCTCAGGCACTGCTTTCTGGGGCACAAGCTTTGGGCCACAGACCTTTGGGGGTTCCTTGCTGGGCCTCTGTGGAGAGGAGCTGCTGCATTAAAATCAGGTTTAGATGTCTATCAGTTGGGGAGCTAGAACTGGGACTTCTGAGGGAGGAGCAAGATGGCAGAGGAGTAGGAGACCTAAATTTCTTCTGGTCCCAGGAATTCAGCTAGATAGGGATCAAACCATTCTGAACACCTACAAACTCAACAGGGGATCGAAGAAAAGAATAGCAGCAACTCTCTGAACAGAAAAGCTACCACTTTCTGGAAGGTAGGACGTGTGGAGAAGTGAATCCAAGGTTATATTCAGGAAGAGAGATGGCGGGGAGGGGGCCTCCATCAGGCGCGACTGGCAAGTGAGAGCAACGGAGCACAGAATCGGAAATTTTAGAAGTTGGTTCTGCTGAGGGACGTCGCTCCAGTGGCTAAGCAAGGGGTGGAAACCTGGCTGGGACAGTGTGGTATCAGGACCCTCGGGGTCACAGAAAGACGGGGGGTGCCTGACTGTGGCAGAGCTCCCAGGTATCAGAGTGGGGAAACCGGCAGCAAAGACAGAGCCAAGGAGTGGGCTCTCAGCTCGGGGTTGCCATAAACTGTGATCTGTGGCACAGTCGGACCACTGCTCTTCTAGCAGGGACCCAACAAGTGGCAGATCTGGGGAGACTCCCCTTCCTCCCTCAGGAGGAGCAGTGCGGGACCGCACCGCAGGAATCTGCTGGGTTTGGAGACTCCACACGGGGTCATGTGCCAGAGATAGAAATGCTCGGTCACAGGCCGGGTGAGCACAGAGTGTGGCTGGAGACCAGGAAGACCGGAGTGATTGACTGCTTTCCTCTGGGGGCTCCCTGAGGAGTGGGGCCCCGAGTTTTCGCTCCTCCAGGGTGGAGATTGGGAGGCTGCAGTTTTCACTCTCCTCCTCCAAAGCTGTACAGAAATCTTTCAGGGAAAAAAAGCTCCAGAGAGCAAACCCGAGCCGATTACTTAGCTCAGCCCCGGGCAAGGGCAGTGCAATTCCGCCTCAGGCAAAGACATTTGAGAATCACTGCAACAGGCCCCTCCCCCAGAAGATCAGCAAGAACAGCCAGCCAAGACCAAGTTTACCGATCAATGAGAATGGTAGAACTCCAGCGCTAGGGGAATACAACACATAGAATTCATGGCTTTTTTACCATGATTCTTTAGTATTTCAAAGTTAATTTTTTTAATTTTCTTTTTTTTCTATTTTTTTGACTTTTTCTATTTCCCTTCTTCAACCAACATCTTATCAATTCCTTTTAAAAAAATCTTTTTTATTTTTCATTTTTAGAGTCATATTCTATCGCTTCATTGTAGTTAACCTTATTTTTGGTGTATATATATGTCATTCTCTCTTTAAAATTTTGGGATACAGTTTCTTTTAACAGACCAAAATATACCCTAAATCTCTAGTGTATGGTTTGTTCTAGTCTCCTGCCTGATCACATTCTTTCCTTTTAAAAAAAAAAATTCTCTTCTTTCTTTTTTCAACCAACTTCTTATCAATTCCTTTTATAAAATCTTTTATAATTTTCATCTTTACAGTCATATTCGATCCCTTCATTGTATTTACCCTTATTTTTGTACATATATAACTTTTTCTTTCTTTAAAATTTTGGGAGGCAGTTTCTTCTAACAGACCAAAATATGCCCAAAATCTAGTGTGTGGTACTGATCTATGCACCAGCCTGATCATATTCTTTTATTCTTTCTTTCTTTTTCTTTTTCTTCTTCTTTTTTTTTCTTTTTTCATGCTTTCCCTTTCTTTTCTCCCAGTTTCATTGTCTCTTCAGATTTGTTTAGTGTATATTTTTCTGGGGTCATTGTTAGCCTGTTAGCATTTTGTTCTCTCATTCATCTATTCTACTCTGGACAAAATGACAAGACAGAAAAACTCACCTCAAAAAAAAGAACACGAGGCAGTACCGACTGCCACGGACTTAATCAATATGGACATTAGTATGATGTCGGAACTAGAGTTCAGAATGATGATTATAAAGATACTAGCTGGGCTTGAAAAAAAGCATGGAAGATATTAGAGAAACACTTTCTGGAGAAATAAAAGAACTAAAATCTAACCAAGTTGAAATCAAAAAGGCTATTAAGGAGGTGCAATAAGAAATGAAGGCTCTACATCAAAAACTAATGATGTAATATATGGTGATTAACATAACAATAAAAAATTAAAAAAAATGAAGGCTCTAACTGTTAGGATAAATGAGGCAGAAGAGAGAATTAGTGATATAGAAGACCAAATGATGGAGAAAAAGGAAGCTGAGAAAAAGAGATAAACAACTACTGGATCACGAGGGCAGATTTCGAGAGTTAAGTGATACCATGAGACAAAACAATATTAGAATAATTGGGATCCCAGAAGAAGAAGAAAGAGAAAGGGGGGCAGAAGGTATATTGGAGCAAATTATAACAGAGAACTTCCCTAATTTGGGGAAGGAAACAGGCATCAAAATCCAGGAGGCACAGAGAACCCCCTCAAAATCAATAAAAATAGGACAACACCCCGACATCTAATAGTAAAACTCAAAAGTCTCAGAAACAAAGAGGAAATCCTGAAAGCAGATTGGGACAAGAGGTCTGTAACCTACAATGGTAGGAACATTAGGTTGACGAGAGATCTATCCACAGAGACCTGGCAGTCCAGAAAGGACTGGCATGATATATTCAGAGCACTAAATGAGAAAAATATGCAGCCAAGAATACTATATCCAGCTAAGCTGTCATTGAAAATAGAAGGAGAAATAAAAATCTTCCAGGACAAAGAAAACTATGCAAACACGAAACCAGCCCTACAAGAAATATCAAAAAGGGTCCTCTAAGCATAGAGAGAGCCTGAAAGGAACATAGACCAGAAAGGAACAGAGAAAATATACAGTAACAGTCACCTTATGGGCAATACAATGGCACTAAAATCATATATTTCAATAGTTACCTGAATGTAATTGGGCTAAATGCCCCAATCAAAAGACACAGGGGAGAGGAGAGGAGGAAAGATGGCAGAGGAGTAGGGGACCCTATTTCCACTGATCCCTGGAATTGAACTGGATATCTACAAGACAACTCTGAGCACCCACGAAATCAGCCTGAGATGTAAGAAGATCTGGACCTCTAGAAACAGAATATCACAGGCAGTTGGTTTTGAGGTACGAAGCGGGGAGCCGTGATTCTGTGGGCAGATATTGGAGGATAAACAGCAGAGGGAGTGTGCCTAGCCATGGGGATCCTACACCGCCAGTGAGCGACAGCCTCCTGCACTGGGGATGGGGCACAGACTTGCAGACCAGTAATGGCAGGGAAAGGACGTTAGGGCAGCCCCTGGGGCAGAAACCCGGATCAGCAGGGTCATGCGTGTAAACTGGGAGTGGCTGGTGGTTTTAGAAGCAAAAAGGGCAGAGATGTGCCCCGACCTGGAGGCAGGACTGGGAGTGCTGCGGAGGGGCACACAACCTAGGATGCTGCAGTTTATAGCAGCACAGACAGAAACGGAGACAGTGTGGCCTGAAGAGCTCACTGAAAAACAGACTACGATCTCTCTGCTCTGAGACAGAAGGTTGGAAACGGTCTCTTCTGCTCTGACTCACGGAAGAGACATGGAAAGCCACCAGGGAAAGCCGCCAGAGAATAAAAGCCCCCAAAACAGATTGCCACGGAACACATCCCCTGCCACAGGGGGGCAGGCAACTCAGCCCAAACAGGGTTGCCTGAGTAACAGCACAGCAGGCCCCTCACCCAGAAGACAGGCTGGGAAAACAAGAGGCCAGCAACCCTAAGGTCCCTAGAAAAGAGGTGCATCTTGCGTGGGTTCTGATCAATAATTTGGACTCTATAAATTCACTCAACCACCCATCGACAGAATGACTAGGAGGAGGAACCCCCAAAATAAGAAAGGCTCAGAGATTATGACTTATGCTGCAGATTTACAAATGGATTCACATATAAACAAGATGTCAGAGATGGAATTCAGGCTAGCAATTGTGAAGACATGGATAGAATGGAGAAATCAATTAATGGCAACAGGGAGTCTCAAAGGGCAGAAATGAAAGCTGAATTGGCAGACCTTAAAAATCCTATCAGTGAGATCCAATCTAATCTAGATAATCTAACAGCTAGGGTAAGTGAGGCAGAAGAATGAATAAGCGATCTGGAAGACAATATAACAGATAAAAAGGGAAAAGAGGAGAGCATGGAAAAACAGCTCAGAATCCATGAAAATAGAATCAGAGAAATAAGTGACAACATAAAGCATTCCAATGTCAGAATAATTGGAATCCCGGAGGGGTTGGAGAGAGAGAGAGGACTCGAAGATGTATTTGAGCAAATTGTGGCTGAGAATTTCCCTAATATGGGGAATGAAACAAACATTCACGTCCTACAGGCAGAGAGGACCCCTCCCAAGATCAAGGAAAAGAGGCCAATGCCCCAGCATGTAATAGTAAAACTTGCAAATCTTAGAACCAAGGAAACCACCTTAAGGGCAGTTAAGGGGAAGAGATTCCTTACGTACAGAGGGAGGAACATCAGAATAACGTCAGACCTATCCACAGAGACCTGGCAAGCCAGAAAGGCCTGGCAAGACATATTCAAGGTACTAAGCGAGAAAAACATGCAGCCAAGAATACTTTGTCCTGCAAGGCTATCATTTAGAATCGATGGAGAGATGCAGAGCTTCCATGACCCGCAGAAACTGAAAGGATATGTGACTACTAAGCTGACCCTGCAAGAAATATTAAGGGGGGTTCTATAAAAGGAGAAAGACCCCAAGAGTGATATACAACAGAAATTTACAGGGACAATCTATAAAAACAACGTCTTCACAGGCAACATGATGACAATTCATACCTTTCAATAATCACTCTCAACATGTATGGCCTAAATGCAACCATAACACGGCACAGGGTTGCAGATTGGATAAAAAGACAGGACCCATCCATATGCTGCCTACAAGAGACTCATTTTGAACCTAAAGATACATCCAGACTGAACGTGAAGGGATGGAGATCCATCTTCCATGCCAGCGGACCTCAAAAGAAAGCTGGGGTAGCAATTCTTATATAAGACAAATTAGATTTTAAACTAAAGTCTGTAATTAGAGACACAGAAGGACACTATATCATTCTTAAAGGGTCTATCCAACAAGAAGGTCTAACAATTGTAAATATCTACACCCCCAAATGGGAGCAGCCATCTACATAAGCCAACTGTTAACCAAAATAAAGAGTCATATTGATAACAATATGTTAATTGTAGGAGACCTCAATTCTCCACTGTCAGCAATGACAGATCATGTAAGCAGAAATCAACAAGGAAACAAGAGCTTTGACTGATACACTGGACCAATGGACTTCATAGGTATATACAGAACATTCCACCCTAAAACAACAGAATACTCATTCTTCTCAAGCGCACGTGGAACTTTCTCCAAAATAGACCACATACTGGGTCACAAATCAATCTCAACTGATACCAAAAGATGAGTTTATTTCCTGCATATTCCTCAGACCACAATGCTTTAAAACTGGAACTCAATCACAAGAAAAAAATTGGCAGAAATTCAAACACTTGGAAGCTAAAGACCACTTTGCTCAAGAATGTTTGGGTCAACCACGAAAGCAAAGAAGAACTTAAACAATCCATGGACATCAATGAGAACGAAAACACATCAGTCCAAAACCTATGGGATACTGCAAAGGCAGTCCTAAGGGGGAAATACATAGCCATCCAAGCCTCATGCAAAAAAAATAGAAAAAATCAAGATTCACCAACTAACTCTACACCTTAAAGAACTAGAGAAAAAGCAACAAACGATGCTAAGCCACGCATTAGAAGAGAAATAATTAAAATTAGAGCAGAGATCAATGAATTAGAAACCAGAAACACAGTAGATCAGATCAACGAAACTAGAAGTTAGTTCTTTGAAAGAATTAATACGATCAATAAACCACTGGCCAGACTTATCCAAAAGAAAAGAGAAAGGACCCAAATTAATAAAATTGTGAATGAAAGGGGAGAGATCACGACTAACACCAAGGAAATATAAACAATTATTAGAAATTATTATCAACAACTATATGCCAATAAACTGAGCAATCTGGATGAAATGAAGGCTTTCCTGGAAACTATAAACTATAACTGAAGGCTGAAACAGGAATAAATTGACAACCTGAAGAGACCAATAACCAGTAACGATATTGAAGCAGTGATCAAAAACCTCCCAAAAAACAAGATTCCAGGGCCTGATGGATTCCCTGGGGAATTCTACCAAGATTTTAAAGAAGAAATAATACCTATTCTCCTGAAGCTGTTTCAAAAAATAGAAACAGAAGGAAAACTTCCACACTCATTCTATGAGGCCAGCATTACTTTAATCCCTAAACCAGGCAGAGACACCATCAAAAAGAATTTCAGACCGATATCCCTGATGAATATGGACTCCAAAATCCTCAACAAAATCCTAGCTAATAGGATCCAACAGTACATTAAAAGGATCATCCACCATGACCAAGTGGGATTTATCCCTGGGATGCAAGCATGGTTCAACATTCGCAAATCAATCAATGTGATAGAACACATTAATAAGAGGAGGGAGAAGAACCATATGGTCCTCTCAATGGATGCAGAAAAAGCATTTGACAAATACAGCACCCTTCCTGATTAAAAGTCTTCAGAGTATAGGGATAGAGGGAATATTCCTCAAGTTCATAAAATCCATCTATGAAAAACCCACAATGAATATCATCCTCAATGGGGAAAAGCTGAAAGCCTTTCCCTTAAGATCAGGAACACGTCAAGGATGCCCACTCTTGCCACTATTGTTCAACATAGTACTAGAAGTCCTAGCAACAGCAATCAGACAACAAAAAGAAAGAAATGGTATTCAAATTGGCAAAGAAGAAGTCAAAGTCTCTCTTTTAACAGACGACATTATACTTTATGGGGAAAACCCAAAAGACTCCACCCCCAAATTACTAGAACTCATACACCAATTCAGTAATGTGGCAGGATACAAAATCAATGCACAGAAATCAGTTGCTTTCTTATACACTAACAACGCAACTGTAGAAAGAGAAATTAGAGAAACAATTCCATTTAGAATAGCACCAAAAACCATAAGATACCTCGGAATAAACCTAACCAAAGAGGTAAAGGATCTATACTCTAGGAACTACAGAACACTCATGAAAGTAATTGAAGAAGACACAAAAAGATGGAAAAATATTCCATGCTCATGGACCGGAAGAATAAACATTGTTAAATGTCTATGCTACCCAGAGCAATCTATACCTTCAATGCCATCCTGCTCAAAATTCCAATGACATTTTTCAAAGTGCGGGAACAAACAATCCTAAAATTTGTATGGAATCAGAAAAGACCTCGAATCACCAAGGAAATGTTGAAAAAGAAAAACAAAGCTGGAGGCATCACGTTGCCCGATTTCAAGCTATATTACAAAGCTGTGATCACCAAGACAGCATGGTACTGGCACAAAAACAGACATATAGACCAATGGAACAAAATAGAGAACCCAGATATGGACCCTCAACTATATGGTCAAATAATCTTTGACAAAGCAGGAAAAAACATGCAATGGAAAAAAGACAGTCGCTTTAATAAATGGTGCTGGGAAAATTGGACAGCGACATGCAGAAGAATGAAACTCGACCATTCTCTAACACCATTCACAAAGATAAACTCTAAATGGATGAAAGACCTCAATGTGAGACAGGAATCCATCAAAATCCTAGAGGAGAACATAGGCAGTAACCTCTTTGACATCACCCATAGTAACTTCTTTCAAGATACATCTCCAAGAGTTAGTGAAAGAAAAGCAAAAATGAACTTTTGGGACTTCATCAAGATAAAAATCTTCTGCACAGCAAAGGAAACAGTCAATAAAACAAAGAGGCAACCCACAGAATGGGAGAAGATATTTGCAAAGGACACTACAGATAAAGGACTGGTATCCAAGATCTATAAAGAACTTCTCAAACTCAACACCCAAAAAACAAATAATGAAGTCAGAAAATGGGCAGAAGATATGAAAAGACACTTCTCTGAAGAAGACACACAAATGGCTACCAGACACATGAAAAAATGTGCATCATCATTAGCCATCATGGAAATTCAAATCAAAACCACATTGAGATACCACCTTACACCAGTTAGAATGGCAAAAATGGACAGGGCGAGAAACAACAAATGTTGGAGAGGTTGTGGAGAAAGGGGAACCCTCTTACACTGTTGGTGGGAAAGCAAGTTGGTACAGCCACTTTGGAAAACAGTGTGGAGGTGCCTCAAAAAGTTAAAAACAGAGTTACCCTATGACCCAGCAATTGCACTCCTGGGTATTGACCCTAAAGACACAGATGTAGTGAAAAGAAGGGCCATACACACCCCAATGTTCATAGCAGCAATGTCCGCAATAGCCAAACTGGGGAAAGAGCCGAGATGCCCTTCAACAGATGAATGGATAAAGAAGAAGTGGTCCATATAGACAATGGAATATTGCTCAGCCATCAGAAAGGATGAATACCCAACTTTTACATCAACATGGATGGGACTGGCGGAGATGATGCTACGTGAAATAACTCCAGCAGAGAAAGTCAATTATCACAGGGTTTCACTTATTTGTGGAACATAAGGAATAGCATGGAGGACCTTAGGAGAACGAAGGGAAAAATGAAGGCGGGGGAGGGAATCAGAGGGAGAGATGAACCATGAGAGACTATGGAGTCTGAGAAACAAACAGGGATTCGGAGGAGAGGGGAGAGGGGGGATGGGTTAGCCCAGTGATGGCTATTAAGGAGGGCACGTGCTGCATGGAGCACTGGGTTTTATACGAAAACAATGGATCATGGATCACTACATCAAAAACTAATGATGTATTGTATGGTGACTAACATAATATAATAAAATAAAAAAAGAGACACAGGGTATCAGATTGGAAAAAATAAAACAGACCCATTGATATGCTGTCCACAAGAGACTCATTTTAGATCCAAAGACACCTCCAGATTGAAAGTGAGGGGGTGGAAAACAATTTACTATGCTAATGGACATCAAAAGAAAGGTGGTATGGCAATCCTTTATCAGACAAATTAGATTTTAAACCAAAGACTATAATAAAGACGAGGAAGGACACTATATCATACTTAAAGGGATTATCCAACAAGAAGATCTAACAATTGTAAATATCTATGCCCCTAACATGGGAGCAGTCAATTATGTAAGCCAATTAATAAAAAAAATCAAAGAAACAAATCGACAACAGTACAGTAATAGTAGGGGAATTTAACACCACCCTCACTGAAATGGACAGATCATATAAGCAAAAGATTAACAAGGAAATAAAGACTTTAAATGACACACTGGACCAAATGGACTTCACATATATATTCAGAACATTCCATCCCAAAGCAACAGAATACACATTCTTCTCTAATGCCCATGGAACATTCTCCAGAATAGATCACGAATCAGGTCTCAACTGGTACCAAATGATTGGGATCATTCCCTGCATATTTTTGGACCACAATGCTTTGAAACTAGAACTCAATCACAAGGGGAATGTCGGAAAGAACTCAAATACATGGAGGCTAAAGAGCATCCTACTTAAAGAGTGAATTGGTCAACCAGGAAATTAAAGAAGATTTTTTAAAATTCATGGAAACCAATGAAAATGGAAACACAACTGTTCAAAATCTTTGGGATGCAGCAAAGGCGGTCCTAAGAGGAAAGTATATAGCAATACAAGCCTTTCTCAAGAAACAAGAAAGGTCTCAAATACACAACCTAACCCTACACTAAAAGAGCTGGAGAAAGAACAGCAAATAAAGCCTAAATCCAGCAGGAGGAGAGAAAGAGTAAAGATCAGAGCAGAAATCAATGAAATAGAAACCAAAATCTGTTCAGTAGAACAGATCAATGAAACTAGGAGCTGGTTCTTTGAAAGAATTAATAAGATTGATAAACCCCTGGCCAGACTTGTCAAAAAGAAAAAAGAAAGGACCCAAATAAATAAACTCATGAGTGAAAGAGGAGAGACCATTAATAAAAGAAAGAACAAGAACCATATGATCCTCTCAATAGATGCAGAAAAAGCATTTGACAAAGTACAGCATCCTTTCTTGATTAAAACTCTTCACAGTATAGGGATAGAGGATATATATCTCATAAAAGCCATCCATGAAAAGCCCACAGCGAATATCATTCTCAATGGGGAAAAACTGAGAGCTTTCCCCCTAAGGTCAGGAACACAGCAGGGATGTCCACTATCACCACTGCTATTCAACATAGTACTAGAAGTCCTAGCCACAGCAATCAGACAACAAAAAGAAATCAAAGGCATCCAAATCGGCAAAGAAGAAGTCAAACTCTCACTCTTTGCAGATGATATGATACTTTATGTGGAAAATCCAAAGACTCCACCCCAAAACTGCTAGAACTCACACAGGAATTCAGTAAAGTGGCAGAATATAAAATCAATGCACAGAAATCAGTGGCATTTCTATACACGAATAACAAGACAGAAGAAAGAGAAATTAAGGAGTCAATCCCATTTACAATTGCACCCAAAACCATAAGATACCTAGGAAGAAATCTAACCAAGAGGCAAAGAATCTGTACTCAGAACACTATAAAATACTCATGAAAGAAATTGAGGAAGACACAAAGAAATGGAAAAACGTTCTATGCTTATGAATTGGAGGAACAAATATTGTGAAGATGTCAATGGTACCTAGAGCAATCTACAAATTTAATGCAATCCCTATCAAAATACCATCCACTTTTTCCAAAGAATTGGAACAAATAATCTTAATCCTCAACTCTATGGTCAACTAATCTTCGACAAAGTAGGAAAGAACGTCCAATGGAAAAAAAGACAGTCTCTTCAACAGATGGTGTTGGGAAAATTGGACAGCCACATGCAGAAGAATGAAACTGGACCATTTCCTTACACCACACACAAATATAGACTCAAAATGGTTGAAAGACCTAAATGTGAGACAGGAGTCCATCAACATCCTAAAGGAGAATACAGGCAGCAACCTCTTCGACCTCAGCCACAGCAACTTCTTCCTAGAAACATTGCCAAAGGCAAGGGAAGCAGGGGCAAAAATGAACTATTGGGACTTCATCAAGATAAAAAGCTTTTGCACAGCAAAGTAAAAAGTCAACAAAACCAAAAGACAACCAACAGAATGGGAGAAGATATTTGCAAATGACACTACAGATAAAGGGCTAGTATCCACAATCTATAAAGAACTTATCAACTCAACACCCAAAGAACAAATAATCCAATCAAGAAATAGGCAGAAGAGATGAACATTCATTTTTCCAAAGAAGACATCCAAATGGCCAACAGACACATGAAAAAGTGCTCAATATCGCTTGGCATCAGGGAAATCCAAATCAAAACCTCAATGAGATAAAACCCCACACTAGTCAGAATGGCTATAATTAACAAGTCAGGAAACGACAGATGTTGGTGAGGATGCAGAGAAAAGGGAACCTTCTTACACTGTTGGTGGGAATGCAAGCTGGTGCAGCCACTCTGTAAAACAGTATGGAGGTTCCTCAAAACGTTGAAAATCGAGCTACTGTATGACCCAGCAATTGCACTACTAGGTATTTACCCCAAAGATACAAAAGTATTGATCCAAAGGGGTACGTGCACCCCAATGTTTATAGCAGTAATGTCCACAATAGCCAAACTATGGAAAGAGCCAAGATGTCCATCGATAGATGGATGGATAAAGAAGATGTGGTATATATATGTGTATATATATATATATATACACAATGGAATATTATGCATCCATCAAAGGAATAAAATCTTGGTATTTGCAACGACGTGAATGGAATTAGAGGGTATTATGCTAAGCAAAATAAGTCAATCAGAGAAAGATTATGTATCATATGATTTCACTGATATGAGGAATTCTTAATCTCAGGAAACATACTGAGGGTTGCTGGAGTGGTGGGGGTGGAAGGGATGGGGTGGCTGGGTGATAGACATTGGGGAGGGTATGTGCTATGGTGAGTGCTGTGAATTGTGTAAGACTGATGAATCACAGACTGGTACCTCTTAAACAAATAATAACATTATATTTTAAAAAAATGAGGATAGTAGGAAGGGAAAAATGAAGGGGAAATCAGAGGGGGAGACGAACCATGAGAGACTATGGACTCTGAGAAACAAACTGAGGGTTCTAGAGGGGAGGGGGGTGGGGGGATGGGTTAGCCTGGTGATGGGTATTAAAGAGGGCACGTAGTGAATGGAGCACTGGGTGTTATACGCAAACAATGAATCATGGAACACTACATCGAAAACTAATGATGTAATGTATGGTGATTAACATAACATAATAAAATAAAAAAAATTTTAAAAAGAAGCCTACTAAATTCTTCTTCAGCTGTATAAGAAGAAAAGTTCTAGGTCAAGTGAACAAGTCTAATTCAAGTCATATATACAGAATCATATCTGAATGAATTCCTACATGTGAGTCATGTTATATATACCCAGAACCCTTTGAATGAAGTGAAAACTTGGACACTTTGAGAAAGACACTTGTACAAGTGAAAATAAACAAAGGAAAATTCATTAAAATGAAACGGCAAAGCCCTGAAAGAGTGGCTCTCACACACACCACCACTATCTAATAAATATACCTCACAGTCTCCAACAGGAAGAGCTTACTTTACAGACCCTAGTAGGAGGAAGGAAAAATTTCTCTTGGCCCAACAGCAGCCCATCCAATGAAAAACTGCCAAACTCAGCCAGCGAGAACCTGCAGAAGCCCCTCACAGCTTCCTCCTTTCCTCTAAAAAAGCAAGTGCCTCTCCTCTATTCTCTGCATTTCCTTATGGTTTGCCATAGTTTCCTTGTCCAGAATTGCAAGCCCTCTGCTTTTCCTGAATAAAGTCATTTTGCTGGTAAATTAGCTGCTCTTTTGTTTTTTTAAGGTCAACATAAACTACTGGAAATTGATACTGTAAGTCTTTCTTTCAGCCTTCCCCAGTGGGACCTTTTACTAGGTTAACCGTACATTGACGAAAAGAAAATATTCAGACCTTTGAGGGACTACTGGACACTGGCTCTGAACTAACATTGATTCCAGGAGATCCAAAAAGACACTGTGGTCCTCTAGTGGAGTAGGAGCTTAATGAGGTCACATGATCAATAAAGTTTTAATTCAGTTGCATTTGACTATGGGCCCAGGGGGTCCCTGAACCCATCTTGTGTTTATTTCCCCCAGTCCAGAATTTATAATTGATATATATATATATATATTCAGCTGCTAAGTACATAATTGGAATACTTATATTCACATTGATTTCTTGGTCTGTGGAATGAGGAATATTATGCTAAGAAAGACCAAATGGAAGCCGTTAGAACTGGCTTTACCTAGGAATAGAGTAAATCTAAAGCAGTATTTCATCCCTGCAGGGATTGCAGAGATTAACGCCACCATCAAGGACTTGAAAAATACACAATTCGTAATTTACACCATATCCCTGTACTGCTCTTTTACTTGACCTGGACAGAAGACAAATGGATCTCAGAGAATGAAAGTGGATTATTGTAAGATTAGCCAGATGTTAAGTACAATTGCAATTGCTGTACTAGGTGTGGTTTTGTTGCTTGAGCAAATTAACACATACCCTGGTACCTGGTATCTGGCAAATGCCTTTTTCTCCACTTCTGTCCAGAAGTCCCATCAGAGGCAGTGGGCTTTCAACTGCCAAGACCAGCAATATACTCTCAAAGTCTTACCTCAGTGGTAAATCAATATCAGCCCCTATGCCATAATTTAGTTCACAGGAATCTTGATTAACTTTCCTTTCCACAATATATCACACTAGTCCATTACACTAATGTCATTGTGCTGGTTGTATGTAGTAAGTGAGAGGTAGCATCACTCTAGACTTCGTGATAAGATATTTGTGTGTCAGAGGTGTGAAATAAATCTAATAAAAATTTAGGGGTTTTTCTATGTGAAATTTCTATGTAATGTAATGAGGCATGTGGAGATATAGCTTCCAAGGTGAAGAATAAATTGTTGTATTGGGCCCTCCTACAACCAAGAAACAGGGACAATACCTAGTGGGCCTCTCTGGATTTTGGTGGCTTCATATTCATCATTTGGGTATGTTGCTTTATCCTTTTTACAGAGTGACTCAAAAGGCAGCTAATTTTGGTTTGGTCCGGAACAAAAGAATGCTCTTAATTTTTTCCCCCCACTTGTTCTGGCTACCCATGTGGACCCTTGCCTTCAAGTGTAGCTGCTGCCCCAAAGAAGTTGTCCTACCAGCATCTTCCCTGCTCTTTGTGTTTGAAAAAAAAAAAAAACTTCTGCAAGGCCTTTTCAGATAGAAGAGGCTAGGTTTTCCTCTTGTTGATTTTGTTAGGTCCATGTTGTGGCTGAGACTGTCTTTGAGGGGAGGTGGGGTCTCTTCTGAAAACTTACAGCTTGGGTACAGTTTAAAGAAGTTCCCTTCTATTTCAGCTTTACTGAGAATTTTTTTTTACCATGAATGGATGTTGAGTTCTGTCAAGTGCTTTTTCAGTATCTATTAAGATGATCACAACTTTTTTCTTCATTTTGTTGTCATGGTGAATAATATTAATTTTTTCCAATTATGAACAAGTCTTGCATTCCCAGGATAAACTCCACTCTTTGTAATGTATTATCCTTTTAAAACATTACTAGATTGGATTGCTTAATCTTATGTTGAGGATTTTGTGTCTATATTTGTAAGAGATATTGCACTGTAGTTTTCTGTTAATGTCTTCATATGGTTTTGATATTAGTGTAATGCTGATCTCATAAAATTAGTTGGAAAATTGTCCCATATGTTCTATTTTCTATAAGAGTTTATAGAGGCTTTCTATTATTTCTTTCTGAAATATTTGGTGTAATGTGCCAACAAAGGCATCTGGGACTGGAGTATCCTTTGGTGGAGGGTTTTTAACTGCAAATTCAATTTCATTTAAAAATATAGGACTATCCAGGTTATCTTTTTTAGTGGTATTTAGTAGTCTGCTTCTTCCAAATAACTGGACCATTTCCTCAAAGTTTTCTATTCATGGATGTATAGCTGTTTGTAATATCCCTCCTTTTCTATCTTTTTGTCCTGTAGGGTATATAGTCATGTCCCATCTTTCTTGTTAAGATTTATTTATTTATTTATTTGAGAGAGGGGGGAGGGGCATACGGAGAGGGAGAGAGAAAGTCTCAAGTAGAGTCCCAGCTGAACATGGAACCTGACTCGGGGCTTGATCCCACAACCCTGAGATCATGACCTGAGCTGAAATCAAGAGCCAGATGCTCAACTGACTGAGCCCCATCATGTCCCATCTTTCATTCGTGATCTAAGTAAACTGTGCCTTCTCCTTCTTTTTTTCTTTGTCATTTTGGGTAGAGGTTTACCAATTTATTGATCTTTTCAAAGAACAAACATTCTGTTTCATTAATTTTCTTTATCACATTTCTGTTCTTTTTTTATTTTTATTTTTTATTGTTATGTTAATCACCATATATTACATCATTAGTTTTTGATGAAGTGTTCCATGATTCATTGTTTGTGCATAACACCCAGTGCTCCATGCAGAACGTGCTCCCTTGAATACCCATCACCAGGCTAACCCATCCCCCCACCCTCCTCCCCTCTAGAACCCTCAGTTTGTTTTTCAGAGTCCATCGTCTCTCATGGTTCGTCTCCCCCTCTGACTTACTCCGCCTCATTCTTCCCCTCCTGCTATTTTCTTCTTTTTCTTTTTTCTTAACATATGTTGCATTATTTGTCGCAGAAGTACAGATCTGCGACTCAACAGTCTTGCACAATTCACAGCGCTCACCATAGCACATACCCTCCCCAATATCTATCACCCAGCCACCCCATCCCACCCACCCCCCAACACTCTAGCAACACTCAGTTTGTTTCCTGAGATTAAGAATTCCTCATATCACATTTCTGTTCTTAATCTCATTGAGTTGTGTTGTTCTCTTATTATTTTCTTCAGAAATAATAAATTGCTTTGAATTTAATTTGCACTTTTTTTCTCTTTCTTAAGGTTAAAACTTAGGCCATTGATGTGATACTATATTTTCTTTTTAAAATATGTATTTAATACTATATATTTCTCTCTAACACTACATTAGCTGCATCTCACAAATATTGATATATTTTGTTTCACCTTCATTCAATTAACAATATTTTCTACTTTTCCCTTGAGGCTTTCTCTTTAATCCACATCTTATTTAGAAGCATGTTCCTTAATTTCAAAATGTTTAGAGATTTTCCTGTTATCTTCCATTATCAATTTTCAGTTAAATTATGATATAGTCAGAAAACATACTTTATATGTCCTCAATTCTTTTAAATTTTGAAGATTGTTTTATTGTCCAGGAAATGGTCTGTTTTGGAGACTGTTTCATGTGCACTTAAAAAATGTAAGTTTTTAAAATTTTTGATGGACTATTTTATAAATATAAGTTAGGTGAAGGTGATTGACAGTTTTGCTTAGGACTACAGTATCTTAGTTGCTTTTCTGTCTACTTATTCTATTATTGAAAGAAGAGTATTGGCATCTTCTAAGATAATTGTGGACTACCTATTTATCCTTGTAGTTCTAACATTTTTTGCTTCATGTAATTTAGATCTCTGTTATTCAAGGGCACAAACTTTTATTTATTTTATTGTTTTATTATTATTTATCTCTTTATTTTAAAATTCATTTTAGTTCCAGCATAGTTAACATAAAGTGTTATATTAGTTTCAGGTATACAATATAGTGATTCAATAATTCTATGCATTACTCAGATTCCCTTCACCTGTTTCAACCATCCCCCCACCTACCTCCCCTCTGGTAACCATCAGTTTGTTCTCTATATTTAAGAGTCTGTTACTTGGTTTGCCTCTCTCTCTCTCTTTTTTCCTTTGCTCATTTGTTTTGTTTCTTAAATTCCACAGATGAGTAAAAGTGTATGGTATTTGTCTTTCTCTGACTGACTTATTTTGCTAAGCATTACGCTCTCTAGATCCATCCATATTGTTGCACATGGCAAGATTTCATTCTTTACTATGGCTGAATAATATTCATATAAATATATATACCACATCTTCTTTATCCATTCATTTATTGATGGACACGGGCTGCTTTCATAATTTGGCTATTGTAAATAATGCTGCAATAAACACAGGGGTGTATATATATTCTTTTGAATTAGTGTTTTTGTATTCTCGATCCTATTGTAGTGCTATTTTTAATTTCTTGAGGAACCTCCGTATTATTTTCCACAGTGGCTCTACCAGTTTGCATTCCCACCAACAGTGCACAAAGTTCCTTTTTCTCCACATCCTCACCAACACTTGTTGATTCTTGTGCTTTTATTTTAGCCATTCTGACAGGTGTGAGGTCATATCTCATCGTGTTTTGATTTGTATTTCCCTGATGAGCATCTTTTCATGTGTCTGTTGGCCATCTGGATGTCTTTGGGAAAATGTCTATTCATGTCTTGTGCCCATTTATTTCATTGGATTATTTGTTTTTTGGGTGTTGAGTTTTATAAGTTAAGTATTTTGGATACTAACCCTTTATCAGATATGTTATTTGCAAATATCTTCTCCAATTCTGTAGGTTGTTTTTGAATTTTGTTTATTGTTTCCTTCACTGTGCAGAAGCTTTTTTTAAAATTTTTTATTGTTATGTTAATCACCATACATTACATCATTAGTTTTTGATGTAGTGTTCCATGATTCATTGTTTGTGTATAACACCCAGGGCTCCATGCAGAATGTGCCCTCTTTAATACCCATTACCAGGCTAACCCATCCTCCCACCCCCCTCCCCTCTAGAACCCTCAGTTTGTTTTTCAGAATCCATCATCTCTCATGGTTCGTCTCCCCCTCCAATTTCCCCCCTTCATTCTTCCCCTCCTGCTATCTTCTTTTTTTTTTTTAACATAAGTGCAGAAGCTTTTTATTTTGATGTAGTCCTAACACTTTATTTTTTGCTTTTGTTTCCCTTGCCTCAGGAGACATATCTAGAAAAATGTTGTTATGGCTAATGTCAGAGAAATTACCACCTATGCTCTCTTCAAGGATTTTTAGGTTTTGGGTCTCTCATTTAGGTCTTTAATCCATTTTGAGCTTATTTTTGTGTATGGTGTAAGAAAATGGTCCAGTTTCATGCTTCTGCATGTAGCTGTCCAGTTTTCCCACACCATTTGTTGAAGAAACAGTCTTTTCCCCCTGCCTTGCCACCCTTGTCAATAATTAATTGATCATATAATTGTGGGTTTGTTTTTGGGTTTTCAATTGTTTTCTATTGATCTATGTATCTATTTTTGTGCCAGTACCATATTGTTTTGATTACTACACATTTGTAGTAATTTCCAAATTGAAATCTGGAATTGTGATACTTCAAGTTTTGTTTTTCTTTTTCAAGTTTGCTTTGTCTATTCAGGGTCTTTTATGGTTCCATACAAATTTTACGATTTTTTTGTTTGTGGTACTTTGATAAGGATTGTTTTAAATGTGTAGATTGCTTTGGGTAGTATAGACATTTTAACAATATTTGTTCTTCCAATCCATGAGCATGGAATATTTCCATTTGTTTGTTTCTGCTTCAATTTCTTTCATCAATAATTTATAGTTTTCAGGATACAGGCCTTTTACCTCCTTAGTTAAGTTTATTCCTAGCTATTTAATTATTTTTGGTGCAGCTGCAAATGGGATTGTTTTCTTAATTTCTCATTCTGCTGATATTGATTTTTTGTCCTGAGACTTAAGTGAATTCATTTATCAGTTCTAGTAATTTTTTGGTGAAATCTTTAGGGTTTTCTATATAGAGAATCAGGTCATGTGTGAAGAGTGAAAGTTTTACATTTTCCTTAATGATTTGGATGCCTTTTATTTCTTTTTGTTGTCTGATTGCTGTGGCTAGAACTTCCAGTATTATGTTGAATAAAAGTGGTGAGAGTGGACATCCTTGTCTTGTTCATGACTTTAAGGAACAAGCTTTCAGTTTTTTACTTTTGAGTATGATGTTAGTTGTGGGTTCTTCTTATATGGCCTTTATTATGTTGATGTATGTTCCCGCTAAACCCAGTTTGTTGAGGGTTCTTATCATAAGTGGGTGTTTCACTTTGTTAAATGCTTTTTCTGCATCTATTGAAATGATCATACGATTTTTTTTTCTCTTGATGTGATGTATCACGTTAAGTGTTTTGTGAATATTGAACCACCCTTGCATTGAGCAATAAATCCCACTTGATCATGGCACAAGATTTTTTCAATGTATCTTTGGATTCAGTTTGCTAATATTTTGTTGAGGATTTTCTGCATCTATGTTTATCAGTGATATTGGCCTGTCGTTTTCTCTTTTTTTGGTAGTGTTTTTATCTGGTTTTGGTATCAGGGTAATGCTGGCCTCAGAATGAATTTGGAAGGTTCCCTTCCTCTTCTATTTTTTTCAATAGTTTGAGAAAAATAGGTATTAACTCTTCTTTATTTTTTTAAAGATTTTTTTAATTTATTTGTCAGAGAGAGAGAGAGATAGGGAGAGAGAGAGAGCGCGAGAAAGCACAAGCAGGGGGGGTGGCAGGCAGAGGAAGAAGCAGGCTGAGCAGGGAGCCTGATGCGGGACTCCATCCGGGATCATGACCTGAGCCGAAGGCAGACGCTTAACTGACTGAACCACCCAGGAGTCCTTAACTCTTCTTTAAATGTTTGGTAGAATTCACCTGTGAAGCCATCTGGTCTTGGACTTCTGTTTATTGGGAGTTTTTTTATTTCTGAATCAGTTTTATTACTGGTAATCAGTCTGTTCAAATTTTCTATCTCTTCCTGATTCAGTTGTGGGAGGTTTTATGTTTCTATGAATTTACCCACTTCTTCTAGGTTGTCCAATTTGTTAGCATATAATTTTTCATAATATTCTTTTATAATTCTTTGTATTTTTGTGGTGTCAGTTGTTATTTTTCCTTTTTCACTTTTGATTTTGTTTGAGTCCTCCTCTTTTCTCCCCCTACTGTCTCTCTCATTCTGTTCTTTTTGTTTGTTTGTTTTTTTGGATGAGTCTGTCTAAAGGCTTATCAACTTTGTTGATGGTTTCAAAGAACCAGATCCTGGTTTCATTGATCTATTTTTTTTTTTTTTTTTAGTTTCTTCATTTATTTCTGCTCTAATCTATATTATTTCCTTCCTTCTACTGGTTTGAGTTTTGTTTGTTCTTCTTTTGCTAGCTCCTTTAGGTGTAAGATTAGGTTGTTTATTTGAGATTTTTCTTGCTTCTTGAGATAGGCCTGCATTGCTAGAAACCTCCCTCTTAAATCAGCTTTTGCTGCATCCCAAAGATTTTGGACTGTTGTATTTTCATTTTCATTTGTCTCCATGTAATTTTTGATTTCCTCATTGATTTCTTGGTTGATCCATTTAGTAGCCTCTTATTTAACCTTCATGTATTTGTGGTCTTTCCAGATTTTTTGCTGTGGTGGCTGATTTCTAGTTTCATAGTGTTGTGGTCATAACAGATGCATGGTATGACTTTCATCTTTTTGAATTTGGTGAGACTTGATTTTTGGTCTAATACGTGATATATTCTGGAGATTGCTTCAAGTGCACTTGAAAAGAATGTGTATTCTGCCCTGCTAGAATGTTCTGAATATATCTGTTAGATTCATCTGACAGTTTCCTTGTTATTTTCTGTTTGGATGATCTGTCCATTGATGTCAGTGTGGTGTTAAAGTTCTCTAATATTATTGTATTACTATGGATTAGTTCCTTTATGTTTGCTATTGTTTTATATATTTGAGTGCTCCCATGTTTGGTGCATGAATATTTACAATTGTTACGTCTTCTTGTTGAATCGTCCCCTTTATGATTATATATTGTCCTTCTTTGTCTCTTGCTACAGTCTTTGTTTTAATGTCTATTTTGTCCAAAATAAGTATTGCTACACTGGCTTTCTTTTCACATCCATTTGCATGACAAATGCTTCTTCACCTAAAGGGCACAACATTGAAATTGTTATGTCCTGTCATTAAATGACCTTTGTATCATTAAGAATGACCCACTTTTCTTCTCAGTATTTCTTTTCTTTGAAATTTATTTGTTTTATATTAATATAACCATTGCATCCTTCTTTGAATATTGTTTACATGGTACAACTTTTTCCAACTTCTTTTAATATAGCTATATCTTTATATTTGAATTGGATTAAAGTGGATAGAAAGCATATAGTTGGCTTTCTTTTTAATCCAATCTGGTAATTTCGGCCTTTTAATTGTATGTTAGATTGTTTACATTTAATCTATTTATTGACATAGCTGGATTTAAGTCTAAAGTATTATTATTCATTTTCTGTTATTCTCCATGATGACTGTTATTTTTTCCTCTGTCCGTTCTGCCCTGACTTCTTTTTTTTTAAATATTGTTAGTCACCATACAATACATCATTAGTTTTAGATGTGGTGATCCATGATCTATTGTATTCATATAACACCCAGTGCTCCATGCAGTACATGCCTCCTTAACACCCATCACAGGGCTAACCCATCCCCCCACCCCTCTTCCCTCTAAAATCCTGTTTGTTTCTCAGTCCATAGTCTCTCATGGTTCATCTCTCCCTCCGAATTCCCCCCTTTCATTTTTCCCTTCTTTCTCCTAATGTCCTCCATGCTATTCCTTATGTTCCACAAATAAGTGAAACCATGTGATAATTGACTTTCTCTGCTTCACTTATTTCACCTAGCATAATCTCCTCCAGTCCCATCCATGTTAATGTAAAAGTTGGATGTTCATCCATTCTGATGGTTGAGTAATATTCCATTCTATATATGGACCACATTTTCTTTATCCATTCATCTGTTGAAGGGCATCTCGGCTCTTTCCAGTTTGGCTATTGCGGACATTGCTGCTATGAACATTGGGGTGCATATGGCCCTTCTTTTCACTACATCTGTGTCTTTGGGGTCAATTCCCAGGAGTGCAATTGCTGGATCATACGGTAGCTCTATTTTTAACTTTTTGAGTCACCTCCACACAGTTTTCCAAAGTGGCTGTACCAACTTGCATTCCCACCAACAGTGTAAGAGGGTTCGCCTTTCTCCACAACCTCTCCAACATTTGTTGTTTCTTTCACTGTCCATTTTTGCCATTCTAACTGGTGTAAAGTGGTATCTCAATGTGGTTTTGATTTGAATTTCCATGATGGCTAATGATGATGAATATTTTTTCATGTGTCTGTTAGCCATTTGTATGTCTGCTTCAGAAAAGTGTCTTTTCATATCTTCTGCCCATTTTTTGACTTGATTATTTGTTTTTTGGGTGTTGACTTTGAGAAGTTCTTTATAGATCTTGGATACCAGCCCTTTATCTGTAGTGTCATTTGCAAATATCTTCTCCCATTCTGTGGGTTGCCTCTTTGTTTTGTTGACTGTTTCCTTTGCTGTGCAGAAGCTTTTATTCTTGATGAAGTCCCAAAAGTTCATTTTTGCTTTTCTTTCACTAGTTTTTGGAGATGTATCTTGAGAGGAGTTGCTGTGGCCGATGTAAAAGTGGTTACTGCCTATGTTCTCCTCTAGGATTTTGATGGATTCCTGTCTCACATTGAGGTCTTTCATCCATTTTGAATTTATCTTTGTGTATGGTGTTAGACAATGGTCGAGTTTCATTATTCTACATGTGGCTGTTCAATTTTCCCAGCACCATTTATTGAAGAGACTGTCCTTTTTCCATTGCATATTTTTTCTTGCTTTGTCGAAGATTATTTGACCATAGACTTGAGGGTCCACCTCTGGGCTCTCTATTCTGTTCCATTGGTCTATATGTCTGTTTTTGTCCCAGTACCGTGCTGTCTTGGTGATCACTGCTTTGTAATATAACTTGAAATCGGGCAACATGATGCCTCCAGCTTTGTTTTTCTTTTTCAACATTTCCTTGGTGATTCGGGGTCTTTACGGATTCCTTACAAAGTTTAGGGTTGTTTGTTCCAGCACTTTGAAAAATGTCATTGGAATTTTGAGCAGGATGGCATTGAAGGTATAGATTGCTCTGGGTAGCATAGACATTTTAACAATGTTTATTTTTCTGATCCATGAGCATGGAATATTTTTCCATCTTTTTGTGTCTTCTTCAATTTCTTTCATGAGTGTTCTGTAGTTCCTAGAGTATAGATCCTTTACCTCTTTGGTTAGGTTTATTCTGAGGTATCTTATGGTTTTTGGTGCTATTCTAAATGCAATTGTTTCTCTAATTTCTCTTTCTACAGTTGCGTTGTTAGTGTATAAGAAAGCAACTGATTTCTGTGCATTGATTTTTTATCCTCCCACATTGCTGAATTGGTGTATGAGTTCTAGTAATTTGGGGGGTGGGGTCTTTTGGGTTTTCCACATAAAGTATCATGTCATCTGCGAAAAGAGGAAGTTTGACTTCTTCTTTGCCAATTTGAATACCATTTATTTCTTTTTGTTGTCTGATTGCTGTTGCTAGGACTTCTAGTACTATGTTGAACAATAGTGGTGAGAGTGGGCATCCTTGATGTGTTCCTGATCTTAAGGGAAAGGCTCTCAACTTTTCCCTATTGAGGATGATATTCGCTGTGGCTTTTTCACAGATGGATTTTATGAACTTGAGTAATGTTCCCTCTATCCCTATATTCTGAAGACTTTTAATCAGGAAAGGGTGCTGTATTTTGTCAAATGCTTTTTCTGCATCCATTGAGAGGACCATATGATTCTTCTCTCTCCTCTTATTAATGTGTTCTATCACATTGATGGATTTGTGAATGTTGAACCACCCTTGCATCTTGGGGATAAATCTCACATGGTTGTGGTGGATGATCCTTTTAATGTATTGTTGGATCCTGTTAGCTAGGATTTTTTGAGGATTTTGGAATCCATATTCATCACGGATATCGGTCTGAAATTCTCCTTTTTGATGGGGTCTTTGCCTGGTTTGGGGATTAAGGTACTGCTGGCCTCATAGAATGAGTCTGGAAGCTTTCCTTCTGTTTCTATTTTTTCAAACAGCTTCAGTAGAACAGGTATTATTTCCTCTTTGAATGTTTGGTAGAATTCCCCAGGGAATCCCTCAGGCCCCGGAGTCTTGTTTTTTGGGAGGTTTTTGATCCCTGCTTCAATCTCATTACTGGTTATTGGCCTATTCAGGTTGTCAATTTCTTCCTGTTTCAGTCTTGGCAGCTTATAGGTTTCCAAGAAGGCATCCATTTCATCCAGATTGCTCACTTTGTTGGCATACAGTCATTGATAATAATTTCTAATAATTGTTTCTATTTCCTTGGTGTTAGTCGTGATCTCTCCCCTTTCATTCACAATTTTATTAATTTGGGTCCTTTCTCTTCTCTTTTGGATAAGTCTGGCCATTGGTTTATCAATTTTATTAATTCTTTCAAACACCCTGCTTCTAGTTTTGTTGATCTAATCTACTGTGTTTCTGGTTTCTAATTCATTGATCTCTGCTCTAATCTTAATCTTTTCTCGTCTACTGCATGGCTTAGGCCTCGTTTGTTGCTTTTTCTCTAGTTCTTTAAGGTGTAGAGTTAGTTGGTGAATTCTTGATTTTTCTATTTTTTTTGCATGTGGCTTGGATGGCTATGTATTTCCCCCTTAGGACTGCCTTTGCAGTATCCCATAGGTTTTGGACTGATGTGTTTTCATTCTCATTGATTTCCATGAATTGTGTTAAGTTCTTCTTTGCTTTCCTGGTTGACCCAAACATTCTTGAGCAGAGTGGTCTTTAGCTTCCAAGTGTTTGAATTTCTGCCAAAATTTTTCTTGTGATTGAGTTCCAGTTTTAAAGCATTATGGTCTGAGAATATGCAGGGAATAATCTCAATCTTTTGGTATCAGTTGAGACCTGATTTGTGACCCAGTAGGTGGTCTATTCTGGAGAAAGTTCCACGTGCGCTTGAGAAGAATGAGTATTCTGCTGTTTTAGGGTGGAATGTTCTGTATGTATCTATGAGGTCCATCTGGTCCATTGTGTCATTCAAAGCTCTTTTTTCTATGTTGATTTTCTGCTTAGATGATCTGTCTGTTGCTTAGAGTGGAGTATTGAGGTCTCCTACAATTAACATATTGTTATCAATATGACTCTTTATTATGGTTAACAGTTGGCTTATATAGATGGCTGCTCCCATGTTGGGGGCATAGATATTTACATTTGTTAGATCTTGTTGGATAGACCCTTTAAGAATGATATAGTGTCCTTTTGTGTCTCTAACTACAGTCTTTAGATTAAAATCTAATTTGTCTGATATAAGAATTGCTACCCCAGCTTTCTTTTGCAGTCTGCTGGCATGGAAGATAGATTTCCATCCCTTTACTTTCAGTCTGGTTGCATCTTTAGGTTCATATCTTTAGATGTATCTCTTGCAGATAGCATATGGATGGGTCCTGTCTTTTTATCTAATCTGCAGCCCTGTGCCCTTTTATGGGAACATTTAGGCCGTTCATGTTGAGAGTGATTATTGAAAGATATGAATTAATTGTCATCATGTTGCCTGTGAAGACGTTGTTCTTATAGATTGTCCCTGTAAATTTCTGTTCTATATCACTCTTGGGGTCTTTCTCCTTTCATAGAAACCCCCTTAATATTTCTTGCAGGGCCGGCTTAGTGGTCACATATTCTTTCAGTTTCTGCCGGTCTTGGAAGCTCTGCATCTCTCCATCCATTCTAAATGACAGCCTTGCAGGACAAAGTATTCTTGGCTGCATGTTCTTCTTGCTTAGTACCCTGAATATGTCTTGCCAGGCCTTTCTGGCTTGCCAGGTCTCTGTGGGTAGGTCTGACGTTATTCTGATGTTCCTCCCTCTGTACGTAAGGAATCTCTTCCCCATAACTGCCCTTAAGATGGTTTCCTTCGTTCTAAAATTTGTGAGTTTTACTATTACATGCCGGGGCATTGGCCTGTTTTCCTTGATCTTGGGAGGGGTCCTCTCTGCTTCTAGGACACGAATGTTTGTTTCATTCCCCTGATTAGGGAAGTTCTCAGCTACGATTTGCTCAAATATATCTTCGAGTCCTCTCTCTCTCTCCAACCCCTCCGGGATTCCAATAATTCTGACATTGGAACGCTTCATGGTGTCACTTATTTCTCTGATTCTATTTTCATGGATTCTGAGTTGTTTTTCCCTGGCCTCCTCTTTTCCCTTTTTATCTATTAAATTGTCTTCCAGGTCACTAATTCGTTCTTCTGCCTCACTTACCCTAGCTCTTAGATTATCTAGATTAGATTGGATCTCATTGATAGCATTTTTAAGTTCTGCCAATTCAGCTTTCATTTCTGCCCTTAGAGACTCTGTGTTGCCATTAATTGATTTCTCCATTCTAGCTATTGTCTTCACAATTGCTAGCCTGAATTCCATCTCTGACATCTTGGTTATATCTGAATCCATTTGTAAATCTGTGGCATAAGTCATAATCTCTGAGTTTTTCCTATTTTGGGGGTTCCTCCTCCTAGTCATTCTGTCGATGGGTGGTTGAGGGAATTTATAGAGTCCAAATTATTGACCAGAACCCAAGCAAGATGCACCTGTTTTCTAGGGACCTTAGGGTTGCTGGCCTCTTGTTCTCCCAGACTTTCTTCTAGGGGCAGGGTCTGCTGCACTGTTACTCAGGCAACCCTGTTTGGGCAGAGTTGCCCTGCCCCCCTATGGTGGGGGATGAGCTCAGTGGGAACCAGTTTTGGGGGCTTTTGTTCTCTGGCAGCTTTCCCTGGTGGCTTTCCATGCCTCTTCTGAGAGTCAGAGCAGAGGAGACCATGTCCAACCCTCTGCCTCAGAGCAGAGAGATCGCAGTCTGTTCTTCAGTGAGCTCTCCATGCCACAGTCTCTCTGTTTCTGTCTGTGCTGCTATAAACTGCAGCGTCCTGGGTTGTGTGCCCCTCAGCAGCGTGTCAAGTCCTCACCTCCAGGTCGGGGCACGTCTCTGCCCTTTGTGCCTCTAAAACCGCTAACTGTCCACAGTTCACTCATATGACCCACTGTTCCGGTTTCCATCTAAAGTCCTTTCCCCACCACTACCGGTCTGAGAGTCTGTGCCCTGTCCCCAACGAGGGAGGCTATTGTGAACTGTCGGTGTAGGACCTCTATGGCCAGGCTCCCTCCCGCTGCCATTTATCCTGATATCTGCCTGCAGATTCATGGCTCCCCACTTCATACCTCAGAACCAACCACCAGCGATATTCTGTTTGTAGAGATCCAGATCTTCTTACATCTCAGGCAGATTTTGTGGGTGCTCAGAGTGGTCTGGTAGATATCCAGCTCAATTCTGGGGACCAGTTGGAATAGGGTCCCCTACTCCTCTGCCATCTTTTCCCCTCCCCCATCCTGACTTCTTTTAGGTGATTAAAATATTCTTTTTTTTAAATTTTTTATTGTTATGTTAATCACCATATATTACATCATTTGTTTTGGTGTACTGTTCCATGATTCATTGTTTGTTTACAACACCCAGTGTTCCATGCAGAACGTGCCCTCTCCAATACCCATCACCAGGCCAACCCATCCCCCTACCCTCCTCCCCTCTAGAACCCTCAGTTTGTTTTTCAGAGTCCATCATCTCTCCTGGTTCGTCTCCCCCTCTGACTTACTCCCCTTCACTCTTCCTCTCCTGCTATCTTCTTCTTTTTCTTTTTTCTTAAAATATGTTGCGTTATTTGTTTCAGAAGTACAGATCTGTGATTCAACAGTCTTGCACAATTCACAGCACTCACCGTAGCACATACCCTCCCCAATGTCTATCACCCAGCCACCCCATCCCTCCCACCCCCGACCACTCCAGTAACACTCAGTTTGTTCCTAAGATTAAGAATTCCTCATATCAGTGAGGTCATATGATACATGTCTTTCTCTGATTGACTTATTTCACTCAGCATAACACCCTCCAGTTCCATCCACGCCGTAGCAAATGGCAAGATCTCATGCATTTTGATGGCTGCATAATATTCCACTGTGTATATATACCACTTCTTCTTTATCCATTCATCTGTCGATGGACATCTTGGCTCTTTCCACAGTTTGGCTATTGTGGACATTGCTGCTATAAACATTGGGGTGCACGTACCCCTTCGGGTCCCTACATTTGTATCTTTGGGGTAAATACCCAGTAGTGCAATTGCTGGATCGAATGGTAGCTCTAATTTCAACTGTTTGAGGAACCTCCATACTGTTTTCTAGAGGGGTTGCACCAGCTTGCATTCCCACCAACAGTGTAGGAGGGTTCCCCTTTCTCCACATCCCCGCCAACATCTGTCGTTCCCTGACTTGTTAATTTTAGCCATTCTGACGGGTGTGAGGTGGTATCTCATTGAGGTTTTGATTTGGATTTCCCTGATGCCGAGCGATGTTGAGCACTTTTTCATGTGCCTGTTGACCATTTGGATGTCTTCTCTGGAAAAATGTCTGTTCATGTCTTCTGCCCATTTCTTGATTGGATTATTTGTTCTTTGGGTGTTGAGTTTGATAAGTTCTTTATAGATTTTGGATACTAGCCCTTTATCTGATATGTCATTTGCAAATATTTTCTCCCATTCTGTCGGTTGTCTTTTGGTTTTGTTGACTGTTTCTTTTGCTGTGCAAAAGCTTTTTATCTTGATGAAATCCCAATAGTTCATTTTTGCCCTGGCTTCCCATGCCTTTGGTGATGTTTCTAGGAAGACGTTGCTGTGGCTGAGGCCGAAGAGGTTGCTACCTGTGTTCTCCTTAAGATTTTGATGGACTCCTGTCTCACGTTTAGGTCTTTCAACCATTTGGAGTCTATTTTTGTGTGTGGTGTAAGGAAATGGTCCAGTTTCATTCTTCTGCATGTGGCTGTCCAATTTTCCCAACACCATTTGTTGAAGAGACTGTCTTTTTTCCATTGGACATTCTTTCCTGCTTTGTCAAAGATAAGTTGACCATAGAGTTGAGGGTCCATTTCTGGGCTCTCGATTCTGTTCCATTGATCTATGTGTCTGTTTTTGTGCCAGTACCATACTGTCTTGATGATGACAGCTTTGTAATAGAGCTGGAAGTCCGGAATTGTGATGCCGCCAGCTTTGCTTTTCTTTTTCAATATTCCTCTGGCTATTCGGGGTCTCTTCTGGTTCCATACAAATTTTAGGATTATTTGTTCCATTTCTTTGAGAAAACTGGATGGTCTTTTGATGGGGATTGCATTGAATGTGTAGATTGCTCTAGGTAGCATTGACATCTTCACAATGTTGGTTCTCCCAATCCATGAGCATGGAACGTTTTTCCATTTCTTTGTGTCTTCTTCAATTTCTTTCCTGAGTATTTTATAGTTTTCTGAGTACAGATCCTTTGCCTCTTTGGTTAAATTTATTCCTAGGTATCTTATGGTTTTGGGTGCAATTGTGAATGGGATCGACTCCTTGATTTGTCTCTCTTCTGTCTTGTTGTTGGTGTATAGGAATGCCACTGATTTCTGTGCATTGATTTTATAGCCTGCTACTTTACTGAATTCCTGTATGAGTTCTAGCAGTTTTAGGGTGGAGTCTTTTGGGTTTTCCACATAAAGTATCATATCATCTGCAAAGAGTGAGAGTTTGACTTCCTCTTTGCCGATTTGGATGCCTTTGATTTCTTTTTGTTGTCTGATTGCTGTGGCTAGGACTTCCAATACTATGTTGAATAGCAGTGGTGAGAGTGGACATCCCTGCCGCGTTCCTGACCTTAGGGGAAAAGCTCTCAGTTTTTCCCCATTGAGAATGATATTCGCTGTAGGTTTTTCGTAGATGGCTTTTATGATATTGAGGTATGTACACTCTATCCCTATCCTCTGAAGAGTTTTGATCAAGAAAGGATGCTGTACTTTGTCAAATGCTTTTCCTGCATCTATTGAGAGGATCATATGATTCTTGTTCTTTCTTTTGTTAATGTATTGTATCACATTGATTGATTTGCGGATGTTGAACCAGCCTTGCAGCCCAGGGATAAATCCCACTTGGTCGTGGTGAATAATCCTTTTAATGTACTGTTGGATCCTATTGGCTAGTATTTTGGTGAGAATTTTTGCATCCATGTTCATCAAGGATATTGGTCTCTAATTCTCCTTTTTGATGGGGTCTTTGTCTGGTTTTGGGATCAAGGTAATGATGGCCTCATAAAATGAATTTGGAAGTTTTCCTTCCATTTCTATTTTTTGGAACAGTTTCAGGAGAATAGGTATTAATTCTTCTTTAAATGTCTGATAAAATTCCCCTGGGAAGCCATCTGGCCCTGGGCTTTTGTTTGTTGGGAGATTTTTGATGACTGCTTCAATTTCCTTAGTGGTTATAGGTCTGTTCAGGTTTTCTATTTCTTCCTGGTTCAGTTTTGGTAGTTGATACATCTCTAGGAATGCACCCATTTCTTCCAGGTTATCTAATTTGCTGGCATAGAGTTGCTCATAATATGTTCTTATAATTGTTTGTATTTCTTGGTGTTGGTTGTGATCTCTCCTCTTTCATTCATGATTTTGTTGATTTGGGTCATTTCTCTTTTCTTTTTGATCAGTCTGGCCAGGGGTTTATCGGTGATTAAAATATTCTTAGTACTCTATTTTAATGTTTATACTGGAATTTTGGTATTATAGTTTTTTTTTTAAGTTGTTGCTGTAGAAATCAAAATATATACACATAATATTATAAGTCTGTATGGAGGCAATATTTTCTATTTCAAGTAAAATATGGACTCTTTACAACCACATAGGACCCTTTGCCTTCTTCCACTAACTTTTATATTATGACTGTAACACTAAATACAGCTATACACATTGAAAACCACAGAAGACAAGGTCGCCTGTGTGGCTCAGTGTGTTAAACGTTTGCCTTCGGCTCAGGTCATGATTCCAGGTTCCTGGGATCAAGCCCTACATGGGGTTTCCTGCTCAGTGGGGTGCCTGATGTTGGATATTTTTTCATGTGTTTGTTAGCCATTTGTATGTCTTCTTTGGAGAAGTGTCTGTTCCTATCTTCTGCCCATATTTTGACTTGATTATTTGTTTTTTCAGTGTTGAGTTTGAGAAGTTCTTTATAGATCTTGGATACCAGACCTTTATCAGATATGTCATTTGCAAATATCTTCTCCCATTCTGTAGGTTGCCTTACAGTTTTGTTGATTGTTTCCTTTGCTGTGCAGAAGCTTTTTATCTTGATGAAGTCCCAATAGTTCATTTTTGCTTTTGTTTCCCTTGCCTTTGGAGACATGTCTTGAAAGAAAAAACTTATTTCCAGGAAACAATTTGAGGTTGAAGAAGATAAGGAAACCCAAGGCAAGGAGTTGCCAAGTTTAGACAACTGGAAATAATTCAGTAGTGAGGAAGAAACCAAAGATACTGGGGAAAGGAGAACTGCTAGAGTGCTGTTCTTGAGGAAGCAAAGAGGAGAGGGAAGCTGAGCTCCAGTGGAGGGGTGGGATTTCCATGGAGGAGGGACATTTCTCCCACATTTCAGGAGGGGAGGCAGGATGTGGGGTGTTGATGATAAACATTCCTCCCTTACCTTCACTTTTTAAACTTCCAAGAGCTGATGAATTAAATTTATTCTTGTGGATAAATATATACAGAGAAAATATTCAGTCAGAAGCTGGCATAAGAATAGGTAAAATTTAATAGTTAAAGGCGATTTCATTGTCAGGCCAACATTTAATATTGAACTTTAAACTGCTTGCTATTTTCTATAGCTGCTATCTCAGACTAAAAGGAGTTAGTTGTAAAAATAAATGCAACAAAATCTTTAATAAAATGGTGAAATGTCAAAGTTTAAAAATTAATTAATGAATAAGCGTCCTAAAAAATAAGGAAGTTTCCCCTGAAGATAAGAAATTATAAGCAATGATTGAAAGGTGGCAAGAAGATATTTCCTGAGTGAATGACTAAACCAAACCTAAAACTAGGCATAGAAGTATTTTCAGAAGCAGACAGGTGGTACAATCTTCCTGCAGTCAAAACCAGAGGTTCCTCCCCACAGTGGTGAACATAGGCATATTGGTGCTCTTGCTCTTAGTTGAGATTCTTCAGATTCCAGCCCCTGTGCCTGGGTGCTCCCTTGTGGGATGGTATGAAAAGCATTTACACACTGGCTGCAGAGGAATTAGAGCATGTGTAAGGACGTTGGCCTATAGTTGTGTATCTGTTTTTGTTTGTTTGTTTGTTTTATGATGCAGCCTGGAGAGTCCTCTGACAGCTACACAACCCATCATAACATTATCCTAATGGGACAGTTTTTTTCCGTGCTAAATAAATATCCTTTCTCCTGCAGTCTCCATAACTAGGTTCTAGTAAATAACAATGGCTATTACATTAGCTCTAGAAATAACAATGAAATATATAAGGTAATGTGGACTGGAATCTGCTGTTGTGATCTTGCCAGAGTCTGAGAGTAAAAATTTCCTTGTGAGATCTGATTCCCTCATATAAAAGAGGAGCAAAAAATGTGTTTTCTTACTTAATAAGCTATTTTCCTTCCTGTGAAAGTGGAATTTCTTTTGGAGTTTAGTTTCTTTTTCTCTTCCTCTCTCTATCTATCCCCCACCTTCTCTCCCTCTCTCTCCCTTTCTCTCAAGATGGTAAAAATGAGTCCAAAATGATGACATCACAGCTGCAAGTAGTCTCATTCAATGAGAATCCCCAATGTGTGATAATTTACATTCTCTACTGCTGGTAACATTGACAAAAAAATGTTATAGGGCAGGGAAATAATTCATTTTTTTGCATAAAAATATGCACTATTTTTTCTTTTATATGACTATAAAAGAATAGCCCTAAGACTGTCACACAAGAAGTAATATGGTGGAACTAAGATTCAAGACCTTGTCTGAATGTGTGTTTCCCACATAATCTGCTGCTCCTGATCTTCGCTGGACAGGACAGCAGCCAGTTAAAGGCCAATCCAACAACTGGTTGATCATTCTACCAATCACAGTTCTTAATCCTCCCCCCTTGCCACTTCCCATATTCAATAGCACAGAACCCCAGCCTTTGAAAGTGACCTGAAGATATAGCTGAGTCTTCCAACAGTCATTCCCACATGCTACAATGCTAATCTCTGTAGGTTGAGTGGACATGGTAATGTGACCATTATGACCTCTACCTATTTTAGTAGATACAGATCCTTGGTCTTCTTAGACAACATAAACATTAACACTGGCAATAGTAATGAGAAACTAACATTACTGGGTATATATTGCAGGCCGGGAACACAAATACCTTGATTTATTTAATTTCACAACAACACTATGAGGTAGGTACTAATATAATCTCATAATTAATATAATACTAATATAATCCTCACTTTACAGCAGTGATTCTGAGGATTAGAAATGGTGAAACCCAGGTTTGTCTGATTCCAATGCCCATAGGTATGACCACTTAACTGTATTGCATGTCTATCATGTTATAGATGCCTCTGTAATAATGTCAACACTGACAGAAGATAGGGCTCTTAATCCTATCTGAACCTATTGTCCCTGAATAGTTGTCACCATCAAAAAGTATGCACTGAAAGATCTAAGACTTTTTTATTGTTTAAATTGTACAGACTCTTGTATCAGCAAAGTGATCCCCACAGAAACTTCACAAACTTGTCTCAGCCCATCCATCCAACCATCCATCCATCCATCCAAGACATATGTTTGTAGCGCTTCAGTAGGCCATGAACTATAGCCCAGACCCCATTAGACAGCTTTAGCACCATCCTGTGAGGTAGGGCAAGGGACTCACTTAAGGAATCTTCTTCCTGTGTCAGAACTCTGGTACTCTGTGGTCTCCTCTTGAACTGATTGCCTCTTTTGGCATTCTATAACATATTTATCACCAACTCATAAACAAATGTTTTCAGATGCATCTGTACATTGAATGCATCTTTTCAGCAGCTGGATCTTTGAGATTATCCCCCAATGACCAACATCAAAGTACTAGAATATACACAAATGATATAGTGCTACAAGACCATTTGAGCAATGCTTCTTAACTCAATATACACCACAAAGCCAGGAAGAGCAACATCTAAAACTTTGTGAGAAAAGTACAATTTGAGGGTCAATTTTGTGTACACAGGATAAGCGTCCTCCTGTACTGTATCACCTACCTCCATATATTTATGCACTTGGTTTGCCACTAGGTAAATTTCCAGTCCTAGAAAGAGGATCTGTCAACACTTTTTTGTTCTTATGTTGCCAGAAATTAAAAGGAACTTGTTCAATCTCCCACTATGGTGTTCAAGAGATGTTATTTCAACATCTGTTGAACTACAGAACTCTTTTATAAGATAACATTATCACAGTTTTGGGAATGTATTGTTATGATTATTTTTTTTAAATATGGCTGCATATTCTTTCAGGTCAAAGTACTGAACATAGAGTTTTTTTCTAAATTAGTAGTTGTACAAATGGATCTAAATGAAATGCAAATGTCAAAATAAGTCTCAAAAGAACATGTAGGTAATAATTTTAAAAATATAAGCTATCCCTCCCTGCTTTTCATGATCTGGTTTCTGCCTACATTCCTACCTTATTGCTTCATTCCCTGTCTCTTACTCAGATGCCTTATGCTGCAGTCACTGTGGTGCTCTGGGCTTAAAGGAGCTCTTGAGTACACACATGTGCACGTGTCTGTGCATGCACAGGACCCTTGTGACAAGCACATTTATTGAGTCATGATTCCATGTCTGTAGGTGGCCTCCCACAATACATCCAGTGTCTTAGTTTCCACCCCTTTGTTTCTCTTTCTCTTGAGTCAGATGGATTAAGCTTCAGTTGCCCTGGCAATCAACTTCAGTTTTTTATCTCAACCTCTGGCCACAGAAACAGAGCAAGATGGAGAGAAGTGCTTTCTCACCTGTCCTGGATCTTCAGCTGGGCTGATGCCTGAGCTGAGTGACCCAATGAGAATGTGCAGAAGAATGTTTCCATGACAACAGAATCCCACATCCCCTTCCAGCGCTCAGGCCCTTCTCCCTCCCTCTCCCTGCCTGCTAGGATCTCCCCTGAGAATGGGAATGTGCTTTGGCTAGCAGGTAAGGGATAGATGTGTGGTAGAGGATGCAAAGAGAGAGGTGTAATCTTGGGGTGTCTTCAGAAAGGACTGGGGGAGGGACCAGAGTCCCAAAGAAAGCATTTTGTACAGCATTGAAGCCCCAGGAGAAGATGAAGACTATGAAAGCATAGTGGCTCTAAATGTGGTTCTGTAATTTTCTCCAGCAGTCCACGGTGTTACAAGCCAAGCTCCATGGCTCAGTCCCTGAAAAATGGGGCCTGTGTTGTTAAAGGAGAATGGAACCTGCTATCAGTTGTGGAGGCCATGACAGACTGGAGAAGGACCTGCTCACCTCAGTGACAACTCTCATGAGTTACTCCACCCTGTGTGTGTGTATGTCTGGTTCACTCTTCCTTTCTTCTGTACTCTGTTTTGAGGGTCTATCTATGATATGTAAAATGTTCTAGGTTAAAGAAGAGGACAATGCAAGGATGCTCCAATCTCCTCTAACATGGACTCATTGGAGGGTGGACAGCAGAAGAGCTGGTGAGGATAATATGGTGAAATCACTTGTGCTCTTTAGACTGCATGGGCATTTTGGTTGATTTATTCTCCCAGATTGATGTGATCTTCATCATGAATGCCCATGCTCCGGACTTGACAGTAAGGGGCAAAAAAAGCACACAATTTGTGTCTAATCTGGTATGTGCAATCAGATGCTATTGTCAACAACAACAAAAATCCTGAAATGCAAGGATTTAGTCAGAGTCAAGGAAAAGCTTTATCGCCATGCAGTTTGCAAGCCAGAAAGACCCAGCCTTTGGCTACAAATGGAAAGTAGGCTCCAAAAGGGAAGGTTTAGGCTCAGGATTAAATAGGCAAGAACAGCAAGTTCTGTGCCCTTTATGGAAATTGAGAATGGTCAGATTCAGGTCCCAACTGCAAACTTCAGGAGCAGAGAGACAAGCAGGATACAACTATTTCTGGTAGAAGTTTCAGGATGTGGCAGTCACTGAAAAGCATGGCAGAATGTGTTGCAGGTGTCATTTTGTGAAATTTGCTAAATTTTGTGCAAGCTTGTCCCCTCAGGCTGTGCTGACTGGGTTTTTTTACTCATGGTCATTTGGCCTGATTAAAATTTTACTTTCTCTCCCATCTTGCCTATTAGCTGTTGCTAAGTACTAGGGTCTTTTGTTCTCACTATCATGTGAATGGTTCATTTGAATAAATATTCAGTCTGTTTTGGTGAAAATGCTCAGTTTCTCAGATTTCCACTTCACTTCTCTTCTTCTTTCCAAGATGGGGAAGGGGTATGTATAGTTTACAAGTCTCCTGGGTGACGCTGGAAGAGGGTTGTCTATGAAATTCTTATGGTGCTCACAGTATGCTTGGTGGTTTCTGAGGGGAGGACTCTTGTCTCCCGGGTCCAACTGGTGAGGCTGACCTGCACCACTCAGGCATGTGGCTGGTGAAACTTGCATTTTCCTCTCTCTCCTCTTGGTCGGGACCTGGTGCTGCCTGGCTGAGCCAGCCTCAGCTCACCTTTGCTGGCATCTGTAGACACCTCTGAACCTTGGTCTCAGCCTCCATCCCCACTCTGGGCAGGGCTGTCGCCCCACAGCCTCAGCTGCAGGGTCACCGAGTCCCTCGCCTACTTAGGCTTCCTTCCCCAACCCCTGGCTGTGGACTCAGTCACTTTCCACATTTCCCCCTCAGGGAATGTAGCCTCTGGGGTCTGGCCCATAGCACAGCAGGAGCCAAGATCAGCTCCAGAAAGCTAAGTTCCTAACCTCAGCCATCCCTCTGCCCAAGGAGGCTGCTGGGTCATCCTGCAAAGAATGGGGGCAAAATGCTGTCCTCCATGTCTCTGCTGTAGCTCACTTGTCCCCTCCCATAGAGGGGAGACTGAGGCTTGAGAGCCTTCCCTCCATCTGCCACCTCCTGTGTGTGTCTCCTACTCCTCTGAGGCTGGGACAGAACATTCTTCTTTTGCTTGACCTTCATGCTGACAAGGCTCCCCACAGTATGTCCAGATCCCAAAGGGAAAGCTTTAGGATTTGCTTTTTTTTTTTTTTTTGAAAAAAGAGATTGGCTAACTGATAAAGATACATAAGATGGAAGGGATTACCAAACATGAATGCCTGTGCCATCATCAGCAGGGCAGGATCTGTAACAATAAACTCAGAGTTCAAAGACAGACACCATGTTTTTTAAAAGGGCCCTAGGAGATGCCAATTTTAATGTCAGTGCCCAAAGAGCTTCACTCCTAAGTCATCTACTCCCACAATCACCTGGTAACTATTAAGGATAGATGGGCAGCAGAGATGAACTTACCCAAAGCTTGTGATGTTTTCAGGAGTTATGGGGCAAGCCTGGGTACATGTTCATGTCTGACTAGTCCAGGAACATCTTGGAGGGTCGGCAAAATTTTTGTCCCATCAAGACAGGACACGCGGGGGCGCTCTGGCCCCCAGCAGCTCTTCTCAGGCTCCTGAGTTCTCCAGCTGGCAGTCACTCACTGAAAAGCAATGATGTTATTAAACTCATTTTGAGAGCTCCTGGTGCCTGCCCTGTTCTGAGAATAGACAGTCTCAGTCACCCTATGGGCTCACGCCCTGACTGCCTGCCCTCTGTGCAGATGGAGAAATTAAGGCACAGGGAAACTAAGGAATGTGCTTGATGCCATGCAGCCAGAGAGCTTACTAGATGAAGTCGTGGCATCACTGCTGCCCACCCTAGGTGACCTTATGATGGGCTAACATCTCTTTCTTCCTCTCATTTATCATGGTTATGTTATTTTAAGTAGCAGTGAACTAATTTAATGATTTAGAAGGAAAACAAGGCAGGGCACAGTATTCTTTGAGTCTTTAACACAAATACCTCAAAACTTACAGGAGTTGTGGGCATACATGTATTGCAGATTAGCTATAGAGTTAAAGTGAGATTCTCCAGTAAAACCTCCTGTGCTATCCCCTTCCCCCCATGTCAGTCTGCAAGGAAGCAATGGCAGGTCTCAGGTGACCTTTTATTCTGCATTCAACAACATTAATGGAACCCCTCTTAATAGGTGTTTTGTACTCTTATGAAAGCTGCTCATTTAGCACTTATCTGGGGAGCAAGAGAATACCAACCAACCAACCAACCAATGCATGAAGAAGTCAGTGTGGTAAATGTTAGGAAGCAAATAGCCCAGGTCCTAGGCCAGGAACAATCTACTTACACAGAGTGGTCAGGCAGAGCCTCTCTGAGAAGGCAATGATGGAGCAGAAACCCTATGGCTGAGAAGGAACCAACCATGTAAAGATCCGGGGCTGGACTCTGCCAGGCAAAGAGCACTGTGATTACCAATGACCTGATGAGGGAATAAGCTTGGCATGTTTGAGGAACAGAAGTAGGCCAGAGTTATCGTCATGGAGGCAAGAGCTGCTGGGATTGTTTGGTTATTAAAACAGTAGCAGCAGATAAGCACAGAAGGGGATGGATACAGGATAGAGTCAGAAGATCATATCTAGAGGACTTGTTGCTGGACCGCGGTGGAGACCAACAAGATGCAGCACATGAAGAGGCGTGCTTGAGGCACGTGAAGTGTACGGTTCCTCCTCGTCATCCAACAAAGACACAGACAAATCTGGATCTCTGGACACAGGTTGATGCGTGAGGTAGGAACGTGGGAGGTCACATTGTGTACATGCTCTATTTTCTGCTGGCAAGAAGGATGAAACAACCCACGGAGAGAGTGTAGCATGAGAAGGACCCTGTTAAAACTAAAAGCCAGTGGAAAGGGAGGAGTAAGCACTACATACTGACAAGGAGCATTGGGGTTGGAGGAACAACACTCAGAGATTATATTGTCAAATATCCAAAAGTTAAAAATGAAATAAAGGAAGTGAGGGAGGAGGGGAGGGAGGAACAGTTTCAAAAAAGAAGCAATTGTCAAATGTACCAAAGTCATCTGAGAGATGCAATAAATTGAGGATGAAAGCATCATCATAGGGTTTGGCAATATGAAGGTCACCAGTGCCCTTGAAAAAAATCAGTGTTTTTTTGTGGGGCAGGCTGGTAGAAGCACAATTGAAATGGTTAGCAAGGAAAATGGTTATAGAACAAGTGGAGATAGATTTGCTGTTTAGAGCATCAGGGGAACGTGGCAGTACCTTGAAAGTATATGAGATCGGAGATGGCTTTATGTTTTACTTCATTTTGTAGAAAGGGTGAGAAATATGAGTATATTTGTAGATGATTAAATGACCCAGAAAAAAAATGGGAACATGGCAATTCGAGACAAAAGAATGATCATTGCAAAGGCCTACTTGTCCTCCAGGAGATAGGCATGGGATCCAGGTGAAGGGCCTGGCCTCAAGTGGGTTCAGGTCACTGCCTCCAGAGGGGTAGCAGAGAATGCAAGTGCAGGTCCAGTGTTGCTAGGAAGTGGTAAGAGTTCCTGTTTGGTCCCTTCTCTTTTCTCAATGAATTATCATTGAATATCATGAGAAGAGTGGGTGCTGGTGATTGTGGAAGGCTACTAGAGGTAGAGAAGAGAGGAGATACAGGTATGGAGGGTGCACAGTGTGTCCTTTATTGGGGGTGTACCAGGAAAGCAAAGAGGGAGCATGGAGCAAAAGCCATGTGTTTGAGTGGGAGAGTTTATAGCCCTGGGTAAGCTGGGGAAGGAGCAGCCTGGCGGAACTCAAAGAAGGCTGTGGGGTCGCTGGACTGGAGGTCCCCAAGAGGTTAAACGCTGTGGATGCAGAGTCATTAGAAAGAGGGAGCCCAACGAACAGGGCATCACGTTGGGGGTGATGGCAGAGAGGAATGCTACAAAGGGACAGCATGGAGGGGAGCAGAGCATGACCAAGGGCAGGGGGATGCTCCGAGGGGAGGAGGAGAACATCCATGAGAACGGAGAGGCTCTGAGTTGACTGGGTCACCCTCGTGGGCCCTAAGGTGGCCCGGAGGAATCAGAGGAATGAAGGCTGAGAGCAGAGCGAGTGTGCCTCCGGGACAACCCTATTCACAGGCTGGGATTGGGCGGGAGGAGAATGACCAGGGAATCGTTACAGGGGCCGCACGTCGGGCGGTGGAGGCGGCTGGGAAGTCGGGCAACTGGACCCGGACCTCACCAGTCTGGTCTCTTACCAGACAGTTCGCAACAATGTCAGGGAAGACACCGCCATAAGAACTGGGCAGATGGACTGGCATCGACCTCACTGATCTCCTGCGCGCAGGCCCAGAACTGACCAATCGGAGCCCAGCCCCGCCCTTCGGGCTCCTTTTTTTTTCGCTTGGTGCCTGGACTTCCTGCCTCTGCTGCTATGGTTCTGTGGGAGAAAATAGGAAAGGCTTTTGTGTTGGAGACGGTGCGGCAGGGAGAGTTCGGCCGGTTCTCTTTCACTCTCTGGTCTTAGTTCCTATCTCCCTTGGCTTCTTTAGCCATGATCTCCATGGCTCTGCGTGGAATATCAACAAAAAAGATAGATTTTCGTTAGGGGTTGGGGGCACTTGGTCTCACTTGCCCGTAGATGGCAATGTTGCGCCGTGCAGCCACCCTGCCCGCTTCTCCCCCGCCCTTCGTGCTTAAAAAAACTCCGCAGAGCCTTTTCCGCAAAAAAGCGAAGGCTTCTTTCTTGCGCCTGCGCCGGCTTGGCAGCATCTTGGGCTGGACCTCCTCCTTTCAATAAGGTCCCTTGTGAAAACTCAAGACCCTGGGACAAAACCCCTTTGCTTTTCAAGTTGGTTTTTCTTTTGATAGGCTGGCTATGTTCCTTAGCAACATATATTTATGCTTTTTGATTTGTCTTGTGATCTTTTCTCAGCTTTTCCTGGGTTTTATTGACTTGGCTTTTACATATGGTAAAATACATTCTATCATTATAGAAGTCACCCAGCCTCAGTATAGAACATTTGGAAGACAAAGTGTAATAAAGAAAACTAATAATATCCTTAGTCCCATTACCCAACAATGACCGTTAATACTTCGTGATAAATTTCCTTAGAGGTTTTTCATTCATAAAACTGATTTTAAGCATGAGGTTCTTATTGTATAACTTGAACATATCACTTTTTAAAACAGATTATTTAAACAGCCTGTTACCCCATCGTAAAAATTATTTGAAAAATAATTTAAGTTTCTTATTCATTTGTCTTCCTAAAACAATACACAATTTAAAAGAGTGAAAAAATTAATATCTGAGATGGAAAGCAGGAATAACTTGTGACCCCCATCTCAAAGGCCATTATCATAATGGAACCTTCCTAAGGTAGGGGTTATGTTCATTTTGCTTTGTTTTGCTAACTGTATTTTCAGCACACCAGCAAAACGATGCTTAGCAGTGTATTCTCAATATATATTTGTTGAATAATTGAACAAGTATTTCTTTCTGATGCTTTTTTTGTAAATATAATTTACTTTTTCATAATACTGAGATGGTACTATATGAACAGTTTCCTATATTGCTTTTTCCCCCTCTTCCATTTAGCACTTTACTGTGGGCAATAACTATGTTATTACACTTTTAAAAAGTTTTGCTGGCTGTTTTACCCTCTTCCCCAGTGAGTCTTTTATTTCATTCTTGTATTAGGGGCAGGAGAACATCCTGCAAACTAGTGTGCAATCTAAGGCCTGACAGATCTCAGACCTGAATGTTGGGGCCCTCTTTGAGGAGCCCTGAGACCCTTCAAAATTGACTTTTCCTCTGTGTGCCACACTTTCCATTGGTATAAAATGAGGGCAGCATCTGCTGTATGGGGTGGTGGCCAGCATAAATAACTCGACAGGTTCTTAGCTTGAACCTGCACTCCTAGAAATCATGTTATTATTGTTGGTGCTATCTCTAATATTTGCTATAATGTATGTAGAAGGTACAGATCTTCAAGCCACAAGACTAAGTGTGATAAAATGTACTTTAAATTTACTTGCAGGGGCGCTGGAGTGGCTCAGTCATTATCTGCTTTCGGCTCAGGTCTTGATCCCAGGGTCCTGGGATGGAGTCAGGCATCAGGCTCTCTGCTCAGCAGGGAGCCTGTTTTGGCCTCTCCCTCTGCCTGCCGCTCCCCTTCTTGTGCTCTCTATCTCTGTCAAATAAATAAATAAAATCTTTAAAATAAAAAAAAATTTGCTTAGAGCACATATCGATTCTTCAACTACCCATTTCTGCTTTCCAGTGGAAAATTCACACTAGTAATTTCTGGGAAAATTCAGTCAAGTAAATGCATAGGATGAACACATTGATACATTCCTTAAAGATTATGCCATCATAAAATGAGAAGAATATTTTTGTATGTGCATATTTTCAACATCTCTGATTTTTAAAATAGTTTTCCAAGAGTAGATTTACTAAAATGAAGAGACATGAACACTTTTAACAGTCTCGGTATACATTGCAAGAAATACAATACCCATTGGTATTGCCACCAACATTCTATGAAAATTCTTGGTTTTTCATGCTCTCACTGGTATTTATTCATGTTTCAAAAATAGTTACCTTGTTGATTTTAATAGTTATATGTGAAGATCTTGGCCCACATTTTAACATGTACATTATAAACACTTTTCTTGGATTTGCATTTTAATTATTTGTGGTTTGCAGATGCATGGATAATTTTATTTTTATGTAGCTAATTCCATCAATCTTTCATGTATAGCTTTACCCGTTGGTACAAAGCTGAAAAAGTCCTTCATGATCCACCCACTTTTATCTGTGTCTCTATTTGTGCTTCCAATCCCCCGACTAGTAAACTCCCTATTAAAATGCCTTGAAGATCCAAATCAAATGAAATGACAGTAACTACAGAGAGTTAGGATTTACTCCTCCCAACTACTTGGCACAATCTGAGATTTCCCACTTACTAAAAGGCTGACTGAAATGACTCTCTGATCTGTCTCAGCACAACTTTTAGTAGAACCAGGAGGGGCCAGAGCCTACTTTGACAAGGCCATGTGGGTAACCGTAAAGGAGAATTGAACTAACCCTGAGGGAAATAACACTGCCTCTGCACATGTTATAGCTCTAGAGAAATGAGCATTTCTTCTAAATGGTATCCTTGAAGCTCCCTCCCACCCCTCAGCATTTCCTCGGTAACAATCCAGGCCTGTTGACAGGGGCAGGATGAATCCATCTCCACCTATACAGATTGATGAGAGACCACTTTCAGGAATGCTGGAGGTTGGGGGTGTCTGGGTGGCTCAGTCGGTTAAGCATCTGCCTTTGGCTCAGGTCATGATCCCAGAGTCCTGGGATTGAGCCCCGCATGGAGCCCCACAGGGAGTCCCATGTTCGAGCCCCACATGGGGCTCCTTGCTCGGCGGGAAGCCTGCTTCTCCCTCTCCCACTTCCCCTGCTTGTGTTCCCCCTCTCGCTGTGTCTCTCTCTGTCAAATAAATAAATAAAATCTTTTAAAAAAAGAATGCTGGAGGTTGGGCATTAATGCTAATACCAACACAGAGATCTCCCCCTTTTTTGTTAATGGCCTTAAGCCTCAAATACCAGCTTCTGTTCAGAAGCAGAAAATAGACTGGCCAAACTTGCCATCCATGAGTTATAACAATTAGCCCAGCATTTTGTGCATAGTCTGATTTTTTAAAAAAAGAGAGAAAACCACACACAAACTTATGATCCTACAACTTAAACAACTGGAGGGAAACAAAAGGCCCTCCACAAGTGCAACACAGATAGACAAAAACACGTGCACATATTGGGGGAAAGAAGTCACTGGGCCTGAATTGCATTGTGTTGGCCAGGACCTGGGCAGTCAAACAAGCTGCTCAATCAGAAAACAAAATGATGCCCTTTAAGGAAGGCATTTTTCAATGCCCCCAAGTGCCTTTGGTTCAGTAAAGTGAAAAAAACCTGTTAGTAAATGATCATTGTATTGATCAGAGTTCTCCAGAGAAACAGAACTAATAGGGTGTGTGTGTGTGTTTAAAGAATTGGCTCATTCAATTGTGAAGGCTGGTAAGTAGGTTGGCAGGCAGGCGACCTAAGGAAGAGTTTATCTTGCAGTTTGAGTCTGAAGATAGCCTGCTGGCAGAATTTCCTCTTCTTTAGAGGATGTCTGTTTTTCTTAAGGCTTTCATGTGATTGGATGAGGCATACCCGCATTATGGAGGCTAAACTACTTTGCTTACAGTCTACTGATTTAAATGTTAACCTAATCTAAAAAAATACATTCACAGTAAGACCCATCTATATGCTGCCAAAAGAAACTCATTTCAGACCTAAAGACACCTGCAGATTGAAAATGGGGGGATGGAGAAGCATCACACAAATGTATGTCAAAAGAAAGCTGGTGTACCAATACCAATATCAGACAAAATAGACTGTACAAGAGACAAAGAAGGGCATTGTATAATCATAAAATGGAGAATCCAACAAGAAGATATAACAATTTTAAATATTTATGCATCCAGCATGGGAGCATTCAAATGTATAAAACAATAACAAACATAAAGGAACTCATTGATTATAATACAATAATAGTAGGTGACTTTAACAACACACTTACAGCAATGGACAGATCATCTAAACAGAAAATAAACAAGGAAACAATGGCTTTGAATGACACACTGCACCAGATGGACTTAACAGATATACTCAGAACATTCCATCCTAAAACAGCAGAATACACATTCCTTTCAAGTATACATGAACATTTTCCAGAATAGATCACATATTACATCACAAAACAGGCCTCAACAAATACAGAAACATTGACATCATATGATACACCTTTTCTGACCATAATCTATGAAACTAGAACTCAACCACACGAAAAATTCTGGAAAGGCCACAAATACATGTAGGTTAAACAATATGCTACTAAACAATGAGTGGGTCAACCAGGAAATCAAAGAAGAAATAAAAATTATACATGAAAACAAATGAAAATGAAAACACAATGGCCCAAAACCTTTGGGATGCAGCAAAAGCCTACCTGAAGAAGCAAGAAAAATCTCAAATAAACAATGTAACTTTATACCTAAAGAAGCTAGAAAAAGAACAAATGAAGCCTAAAGCCAGCAGAAGGAAGGAAATAATAAAGATTAGAGCTCAAATAAATGATATGGAAACTAAAAAAAACAAAAATCAGATCAATGAAGCCAGGAGCTGGTTCTTTGAAAAATTTAATACAATTGATAAACCCCCTAGGCAGACATATCAAAAAGAAAAGAGAAAGGACCCAAATAAATAAAATCACAAATGAGAGAGGAGAAATAACAACCAATGCCATAGAAATACAAGCAATTATAAGAGAATATTATGAGCAAGTATATGCCAACAAATTGGATAACATGGAAGAAGTGGACAAATTCCTAGGCACATATAACTCACAAAACTGAAACAGGAAGAAATAGAAAACTTGAACAGACCTATAACCAGCAAAGAAATTGAATTGGTAATCAAAAACTCCCTACAAACAAAAGTCCAGGGCCAGATGTCTTCACAGGTGAATACTACCAAACATTTAAAGAAGAGTTAATACCTATTCTTCTCAAACTATACAAAAGAAAGAAAAAGAAAGAAAGAAAGAAAGAAAGAAAGAAAGAAAGAAAGAAAGAAAGAAAGAAAGAAAAGGAAGGAAAACTTCCAAATTCATTCAGTGAGACTAGCATTATCCCAATACCAAAACCAGATAAAGACTCCACTAAAGAAGAGAACTAAAAGCCAATATCCCTGATGAACATGGATCCAAAAATTCTCAAAAAAATATTAACAAAATAAATCCAACAATACATTAAAAAATCACTCACCACAATCAAGTGGAGTTTATTCCTGGGTTGCAAGGGTTGTTCAATATTTGCAAATCAATTAAATATGATACATCACATTAATAAAAGAAAGGACAAGAACCATATGGTCATTTCAATAGATTCAGAAAAAGCACTTGACAAAGTGCAACATCCATTCATGATAAAAACCCTCAATAAAGTAGGTTTAGAGAGAACATACCTCAACATGATAAAGGCCATATATGTAAAACCCACAGCTAATATCAACCTCAATGAGGAAAAAATGAGAGCATTTCCTCTAGGTCAGGAGCAAGACAGGGTTGTCCTTCTCACCGCTCGTATTTAACAGAGTACTGGAGATCCTAGCCAGAGTAATCAGACAACAAAAAGAAATAAAAGACATCCAAATTGGCAAGGAAGAAGTAAAATTTTCACTATTTGCAGATGACATGATTCTATATATAGAAAACCTGTAAGATGCCACCAAAAAACTGCTAGAACTGATGAATGAATTCAGTAAAGTGCCAGGATAACAAAATCAATGTACAGAAATCTTTTGCATTTCTATATAGCAATAATGAAGCAGCAGAAAGAGAAATTAAGGAATCAATCTCATTTACATTTGCACCAAAAATAATAAGATACCTAGGAATAAACATAACCAAAGAGGTGAAAGACCTGTACTCTGAAACACTGATGAAAGAAATGGAAAAGGAGACAAAGTAATGGAAAGACATTCCATGCTCATGAATTGGAAGAAGAAATGTTGTTCAAGTGTCTATACTACCCAAAGCAATCTGTATATTTAATGCAATCCCTATCAAAATACCACCTGCATTTTTCACAGAACTAGGACAATCCTAACATTTGTATGGAACCACAAAAGATCCCAAATAGCCAAAGCAACCTTGAAAAAGAAAAGCAAAGCTGGAGGCATCACAATTCTGGACTTCAAGTTCTATTATACAGCTGTAGTGATCAAGACAGTATGGTTCTGGCACAAAAATAGGCACATAGATCAATAGAACAGAATAGAGAATTCAGAAATGAACCCACAACTATATGGTCAATTAATCTTTGACAAAAGGGGAAAGAATATCCAATGTGAAAAAGTCTCTTCAAGAAATGGTTTTGGGAAAACTGGATAGTTACATGCAAAAGAATGAAACTGGACCACTTTCTTACACCATATACCAAAATCAATTCAAAATGGATGAAAGGTCTAAATCTGAGACCTGAAACCATAAAAATCCTAGAAGAGAACACAGGAAGTCACTTCTTTGACATCAGCCATAGTTACTTCTTTCCATATATGTCTCCTGAGGCAAGGGAAAGAAAAGCAAGGAAAAAAGCAAAAATAAACTATTGGTACTACATCAGAATAAAATCTTCTGCACTGTGAAGGAAACAACAAAACTAAAAAGCAACCCACTGAATGGGAGAAGATATTTGCAAATAATATATCTGATAAAAAGTCAGTATACAGAATGTATAAATAACATAAAATTCAACACCCAAAAAACAAATAATCCAATGAAAAAAATAAGCAGAAGACATGAATAAACAGTTTCTCAAAGAAGACATACAGATGGTGAATAGACACATGAAATGATGCTCAACATCACTCATCATCAGGGAAATGCAAATCAAAACTGCAATGAGATATCACCTCACACCAGTCAGAATGGCTAATATCAACAACACAAGAGACTACAGGTGTTGTTGAGGGTGTGGAGAACGGGGAAACCTCTTGCACTGTTGGTGGGAATGCACACTGGTGCAGACACTCTCTAAAACAGTATGGAGGTTCCTCAAAAAGTTAAAAATAGAACTACCCTAGGATCCATCAATTGCCCTTCTAGGTATTTACCCAAAGAATGCAAAAATACTAATTCAAAGGGATATATGCCTCCTGATATTTAAAGCAGCATTATCTACAATAGCCAAATTATGGAAACAACCCAAGTGTCCATTGACTGTTGAATGGATAAAGAATTGGTGTGTGTATATATACAATTGAATATTACTCAGCCATAAAAAATGAAATCTTGTCATTTGCAATGACTGTATGGAGCTAGAGAGTATAATGCTAAGTAAAATTAAGTCAGTCAAGGAAAGACACATATGTTCTCACACATATGTGGAATTTAGGTAACAAAACAAACCAAAATGGAAAAAGGGAGAGAGAGACAAATTAAGAAACAGACTCTTAACTATAGAGAACAAACTGGTGTTTGCAGGAGGGGAGGTGGGGGGGTGGGATGGGTGTAACATGTGATGGGAATTAAGAGTACATTTATCATGATGAACACTGAGTAATGCATAGAATTGTTGAATCACTATATTGTACACCTGAAACTAATATAATATTGTATGTTAACTATACTGGAATTAAAATTCAAAACTTAATTAAAAAGTATGTTCACAACAACATTTAAACTAGTGTTTCTTGACCTAGAGAAGTTGTCTCATAAAATTAACCCTCACAGCCATCAACCTAATTTCTTGTAGAAATGGAGTCACACATGGTTTTGTAACCCAATTTTCTTTCAACTTTCTTTGAAGTAATAAAGAAATTTCAGTGGGGGGACTTTCTAACTGAGTACTTTCTGTCTCTACCCATTTCTCTGTTTCCCTTAACTTCTTAACATGCTATTTTCCTGAGTCCTTTCACCCATACTATCTATTAGGATGGGCCCTTTGGCTCAATGAGGAGTCAGTGTTAGGTGCACGCCTAAAAGACTTTTTCTTGACTTCACTGAGTTGGCCAACACAGCACACCATCTTATGGTGGTTTCCCTTGACTGTTCTGCATGTTGTGTCCCCAAGTCTCTTTTTAATAATTTTTATTATTAAAGTATATTTGACATACATTATATTAGTTGCAGGTGTACAACATAGTGATTTGACAATTCTATATATTACACAGTGCTCACCATGATAAGTGTATCGTGGCTCCATGTCTTCTATGTTTTGAATTGCCAACATTTTCTGATTTATTCAGAATTCACTAGGTTGAAGATAATTCCTCAATAGCTTGAAGAATTATAATTAATTCTATCACCAGACAGAGTTATAGCCATTTTATATTTTTCTTGCCCTATTACTAAAAGACAATTTAGAGACTGACTTCCATAATGGTAGAGTAAGGAACATGGCAAACTCTCCCCTTCCCCAAAAAAACCCAACCATTTAACTGGAGAAAATTATTTTTAAAAATCATTTGAGGTCTCCAACAATGATCCTGACATACAACAAATGGAGAAATATTCATTCAAGAAGATACACCTAAATTGAGTTTAAGAGCAGTGATAGTCTGTGGTACACTTGAAACACAGCCTGCTCTTTCTTTTCATCCCAGCTATGTTTTATAGAAACTAACCTGGGCATACTACTCATGGCAGATGTGCCCAAGAAATATGAAGTTTCCCCCTTCTCCCACCTGCCAGCCTAGGGCTATGCTTTCACCCCAGGATGAGCAGGCCACTGGCATTTCTCATCTCCCCCAGCCCTGTGCTGCAGAAGCTCTATTCCTGATAGGCCTTGCCAAGATGACTGAGATCTTTTTCTCCACCTACTCATAGGGTAGAAGATCTATTCCAGGGGGAGGAGACTGAGAAGATAGGTCTGATCAATCCCACTCAAAATTGTTTGTAGGGTGGAAGCTCCATGCCTGAAGAGGCAAGCCAAGAAGAACAGGGGCTCCTACTGCCTCAGTGCCCACCCATAGAATAGAAGTGTGTCACTCTGGGATACTCTATCACTCCAGCTCCTGTACAGAGGGTTTTTGCAAGGAGAATGAAAGACCATAAGGATGAAGAACTCAGTAGTTCTGCCTAAAGGGACTCACTTTATTTGGAACAGAGCATAAAGAATTCCATGCCTAAGGATGGAGCTCTTGAGTATCTGGCTCGCTCAGTCAGTAGAGCATGTGACTCTTGTTATTAGGGTCATGAGTTCAAGCCCCATGTTGGGTCTAGAGCTTACTTTAAAAAATAATGGAGAAGTTGTTGTAGAACAATTAAGAGAGAACTCATAGCTCCATTTTATTAGTAGCAACAAGTGAAATGGCCAAGCAATCAGAAATTTAACAGAGAATTAGGAAAAGGAAAGCCAAGAAGACCTGTCTGGAATCATAGCCAAGCCTGGGGTCAGGAAGGCTGTGCATAAGCACTATGCTGTACCCACTTAGGAGCAATTAGAATAGACAGAAGAAAGCCCTTGAAAACATTCTCCAGACCCCACACAGATCCATGAACCAAGAGTGCAAGTCTCACTGGCTAAACACTGGCTGAATAATCTACTCTGCTATAGAAGCAACTCCTAGGGAGCCAGGCTTAAGAGTGAAATCACAGGTATCCATGGAAGTTAAAAGAATATGTGCATGCTCAAAACTGTGTTATCTTAGAAGTTATTGGAAAGACAAAATCCAAGTTAATAGTCCCTGATTCTAAATTAAGATATATATTGTAAGCCCTAGAGCAACCACTAGACAATTATTCAAAAAATACAATAAAAATTATTAATATAACTGATATTTACTCTAGAAAATATCCACTTATTATGAAAGAAAATCGTAAAAAAGAATAGAGTAACAAACAAACAAAAAGCAAAATGGCAGATGTAAATCCAAATCCATGCATATCAGTAAGTGTGAATGGAATAAACAATTCAATCAAAAGAAAGAAAGAGATTTTCAGGTTGGATTAAAACAGCAACAATGACAAAGAAAGAGATTTTCAGGTTGGATTAAAACAGCAACTGGGTGGCTCAGTTGGTTAAGCATCTGACTCTTGGTTCCAGCTCAGGTCATGATCTCAGGGTTGTGGGGTTTGTCCTGAGTCAGGTCCTGCCTCAGGTTCCCCACTGGGCAGGGACTCTGCTTACAGTTCTCTCTCTCCTCTCCCTCTCCCTTTGCCCCTCCTCCCTGCTTGTTTTCTCTCTCTCTCTCTCAAATAAATAAATAAATCATTTTTAAAAATCAACAAAATCCAATCACATGCAGTCTACAGAAGACACATTTTATTTTAATTTTTAAAAAAAGACTTATTTATTTATTTTAGAGAGAAAGAGAGAGCATGTGTGTGAGCAGGGGGTGGCACAGAGGGAGAGGGAGACAGACTCTCAAGCAGATTCCATGCTAGGCACAGAGCCTGACATGGGGCTCAATCTCATGACCCCAAGATCATGACCTGAGCTGAAACCAAGAGTTGGACTCTTAACCAACTGAGCCACCCAGTTGCCCCTATAGAAGACACATTTTAGGTGCAAAATGCAAAATAGTGGAAAATAAAAAGACATAAATAGATATGCCATGCAAATAGCAGTCATAAGACAGCTGGTGTGGCAATACTAATATTAGGCAAAATTCATTCTAAAATAATTGCTAATGATAAAGAGTGGCATTTCATAATGATAAAATAGACAATTTATTGGGATGATTAGCAATACTAAATATATAGGGTCCAAAATACATGAGTCAAAAACTTTCAGAATCAAAAGGAGAAATAGACAAAACAACAATAATAGTAGGAGATTTCAATACATTACTCAAAATAATGGATAGAACAATTAAACAAAAGACTAACCAGCAAATAGAACATTTGAACAATACTATAAACCAATTAAATCTAACAGATATCTATAGAACACTACCAAATAACAACAGAATACACATTCTTCTCAAGTCCACACAGAACATTCTCCAACATAGACTATATTTTAGGCCAAAATCATCCTGAAATAAATTTGAAAGCACTGAAGTCATACAAATTCATTCTCCAAACACAACGGGATGAGATTAGAAATAAATAACAGAAAGTAGGGACACCTGGGTGGCTCAGTCAGTGGGGTGTCCAACTTTTGGTTTTGGCTCAGATCATAATCTTAGGGTTATGGGATCAAGGCCTGTGTCAGATTCCATGCTGGGCATGGAGCCTGCTTGGGATTCTCCCTCTCCCTCTGCCCCTCCTCCACCTCTCTCTCTAAAAAAAACAAATAACAGAATGTAAACTGGGAAATTCACAAATACGTGGAAATTGAACAACATACTCCAAAATGGCCAAGAGGTCAAAGAACAAATAACAAGAAAAATAGAAAATACCTTGACATGGGTAAAAAATTTTATAAATTTCAAAATTTAAGGGATATAGGTAAAGCAGTCTTCAGAAAGAAATTTGTAGCTGTAAGTACTTGTATTAAAAAAGAAAATAGTTCTCAAGTAATTAGTTTAACTTTCACCTTAAGGAACTGGGAAAAGAAACACAAACTAAATGCAATGAAGTAATAAAGACTGTAATGGAAGGACACCTGGGTGGCTGAGTTGGTTAAGCACCTGCCTTTGGCTCAGGTCATGATCCCAGGGTCCTGGGAGCGAGTCCTGCATCAGGCTCCTTGCTCCATGAGGAGCCTGCTTCTCCTTCTGCCTTCAGGATCCCCCTGCTTGTGCTCTCTCTCGGACAAAAGAATAAATAAATAAAATCTTAAAAAAATAAAGACTCTAATGAAAATAAATGGAATAGAGAATAGAAAAAACAATAGAGAAAATCAGTGAAACCAAAGTATCTTCTTGGAAAAAAAGTCAACAAAATTGACAAGCTTTTGGCTAGACTGACCAAGCAAAAACAGAAACAACTCAAATTATAAAATCAGACACATGAAAAAATGCTCAACATCACTCATCATCAGGGAAATAAAAATAAAAACCACAATGAGATACCACCTCACACTGGTCAGAATGGTTAAAATTAACAACTCAGGAAACAGATGTTGGAGAGGACGTGGAGAAAGGTGAACCCTCTTACACTGCTGGTGGGAATGCAAACTGGAAAACAGTATGGAGTTTCCTTAAAAAGTTAAAAATAGAACTACCCTATGGCCTAGCAATTGCACTACTAGGTATTTATCCAAAGGATATAAAAATAGTGATTTGAAGGGGCACATCCCCCCCAATGTTTATAGCAGCAATGTCTACAATACCCAACATATGGAAAGAACCCAGATGTCCACTGATGGATGAATGGATAAAGAAGATGTGGTATATATATAATGGACTATTATTCAGCCATCAAAAAGAATGAAATCTTGCCATTTGCAATGATGTGGAACTAGAGTGTGTTATGCAGGTGAAGTAAGTCAGTCAGAGAAAGACAAATACCATATGATTTCACTCATACATGGAATTAAAGAAACAAAACTGATGAACATAGGGAAGGGAAGTAAAAATAAAATAATAACATAAAGAAGAGGCAAACCATAGGAGACTCTTGACAATAGGAAACAGAGGGTTGCTGGAGGGGAGGTGGGTGGGAGGATGGAGTAACTGAGTGATGGGCAATAAGGAGGGCACTTGATGTAATGAGCACTGGGTGTTATATGCAATTGATGAATCACTAAATTCTACCCCTGAAACTAATAAAATCAGAATGAATGAGGGGACATCTCTATTAACCTTACAGAAATTTAAAAGGATTATATGTGAATATAATGAACAATATATTGCAACAAATCAGATAACTTAGATGAAATAGTCAAATTTTAGAAAAACTCAAAATACCAAAACTAACTCAAGAAGAATAGAAAATATGAATAACCTATAATAAGAGATTGAATTAGTAATTTTAAAACTTCCCACAGTTGGGTCGCCTGGGTGGCTCAGTTGGTTAAGTGTCTGCCTTTGGCTCAGGTCATGATTCCAGGGTCCTGGAATCGAGCCCCGTATTTGGCTCCCTGCAGGGAACCTGCTTCTCCCTCTCCCTCTGCCTGCCGCACCCCCTGCTTGTGTGCTCTCTCTCTGTCAAATAAATAAAGAAATTCTTTAAAAAAAATAAAACTTCCCACAATGAATATCTTGGGCTAAGATGATTTTACTGGTAAAACCTAACAAATATTGAAAGAATTAATAACAAAATTTTACAGTCTTCCAAAAAACAGAAAAAGAGGGAATACTTCCAAACTCTTTTCATAGGGCCAGTACTACTCTGATATCAAAATCAGACAAAAACATTATGATAAAAGCAAAACAAATATTAATAACATTTATGAATATAGACACAAAAATCTTTAGCAAAATTGCATGCAATCACATTGTCTTAGTCTGTTTGGGTTGCTAAAATGGAATACCATAGACTGGGTGGCTTAAACAACACATGTTTATTTCTCACAGTTATGGATCCTGGGAAGCCCAAGATCAAAGTGCCAGCAGATTCAGTGTCTGTTGAGAGCAGCTTCCTGGTTCATAGGTGGTCTTCTTCTCACTGGTCCTCACATGATGGAAGGGGAGAGGGAGCTTTTTGGGGTCACTTTTATAAAGGCACTATTCTCATTCATGAGGGCTTCATCTCATGAACTAATCGCCTCTCAAAGGCTCCACCTCCAAATACCATCACACTGGGGATTAGATTTCAACATATGGATTTGTGGGGGAGGCACAAATATTCAGTCAATAACACATGTTTAATAAGAACCATCATCACTGTCCTATCCAAACAGATGATCCCAAACTATGATTAGAGAACAGAACATGATAGAACAAACTGTCCTCCAACTCACTATGGGGGCCTTATTGACTCACTTCCTGAATTTTAAACATCTCTGTAATTTTGTTTTTTCTCTGAAAGATTTGGCTGGTGATGAAAACAGTTCATCTTGTCTAACAGGAGGAACCAAAAAATAATTACAAGAGATTCCAGTTTTCCTTGCTTCAACCCTTGCTTTCTTTACCTTTTTTTCTCTTATTTTACCTACTCCACCTTTTTTGCTATATCTCCCCATTCCCCAAACTTGACAAACAACAAACACAAAACAAAGAACTATTCTGACAGTTGATGGAATGAGACTGTACCAAGGATTTGAGCAAGATGTATAAAAAGTGGAACAAATTCCCATCCATTACAACCACATGTTTGTATCAGTTAAAGAAACTACAACCTGGGACATACCACAGTCCTATACCTCTCTTCTTTCCCTATAAAAAACTCAATTCTGCTTCAGCTCAGAGTGTTACCTGGCCTTAAGGTGATGTTCATCATCTGGACAAACCCTATTTGAATCACTTTAACTTATTTTTTTCTCAACAAGTTTTATCACTAATTAGACTCCAATTTTCTAGCAACAAAAGCAAAGAGTTCTACGGGATCACTTGTATGAACTACTACTAGTTAATTGCTAGACTCTATCCTAATTAGTTAAATAAGTGCATGTACTGCAACAATACTGAAAACCAAGCTCTATAGAAATTTGAGCCCTTTTTTCAGTTTAGTCAACAGTCTAGTATATTTAATAAGGGAGCAAAAATACATTAGGTTAAAAAAAGACAAAATTTCTCCTTCAAATAATATTTTGATTAAGATAAGGGCTGGTATAGTAGTTTGACAGTGTCAGAGATCTAAGCTCCTTCCATCTGGTTTTCTCTTCCATCCTTCCAATGTTGAGAGTCTGTTTCTGGAATGGTGGAGTGAAGACTTCAGTGAACACACTTCCCCACAAAAGAAAAGTAAATAACTAGAAAAACTATCAAAATCAACAATTTCAGAACTCTGGAAATTAACCAAAGTCACAGAAAAAACTGAAAAGCATTTAATGAAGAAATATTACTGAAAAGACATAAGAACATCATTGTCTCTGTGGCATCTTAACTTGGGGCTTCTCACACCCCCATCCCCAATCTAGTGGTGTGGTAACCATGAAAAATCAGCCTTGCAACCAACAAAGAGGAATGACCTTTTTTAGAATTCCATGAAAACTCCTTCCTCAGAGCACAGTCAAGATTTTGACCAGATTCTAAGTTCCCTGGAAAAGTTCTATCTCCATGGTGTTGTTTGTATTTGATCTCACTCAGAGCTCAGTTTTGCATTAAAAAAATTCTCATAGATTACTGAAAATAGCAATCATCTGGGACTGTTAACATCACAGGTGCCTAAGCCTGTGATTTCAGTTGGGGCAAACAAGAGACTGGTTCAAAATTTAAGTTAGACCTGGAAAACTAGACAACCATAGGGTACTTGGTAAAGCTCTAACATATTTCTGGAATCTAGGAGGCTGCACATGTGCAGAGCTGTGTGCATGCCCAAGAAAGGGCTGAGAAAGCCCCAGGTGCCTCACCTCTGACTGACCTTGAGGGTCTGCACGAGCAGGAAGTAAAAGCTAATGCTGACTTGTAAACTGCCTGAAGTTTCAAGGTGTGCTTTCACATACAGATCCCTTTGATAAATGAATAGAAGACCTGCTAGCTCAAGACATTTAAGAAAATATTTGTTTTTTTATTTCTATTTTAGAAATACCATATGATCCAATAATTTCACCACTAAGTATTTACTCAAAGAAAATGAAAACACAAATTCAAAGGGATACATGCATCCCCATGATTTTTGCAGCACTTTTTACAATAACCAAGCTATGGAAACAACTTAAGTGTCCATCAATAGATGAATGGATAAAGAAGATATGTTATATTTATACAATATTTGCACAGCCATTAAAAAAGGATGAGACCAACATGGGAGGAGCAAGATGGCAGAGGAGTAGGAGACCTAAATTTCATCTGGTCCCAGGAATTCAGCTAGATAGGGATCAAACCATTCTGAACACCTACGAACTCAACAGGAGATCGAAGAAAAGAATAGCAGCAACTCTCTGAACAGAAAAGCGACAACTTTCTGGAAGGTAGGATGTGCAGAGAAGTGAATCCAAGGTGATATTCAGGAGGAGAGATGGCGGGGAGGGGGCCTCCATCAGCTGCTACTGGCAAGTGACAGAGCATTGGAGCACAAAATTGGAAATTTTGGAAGTTGGCTCTGCTGAGGGATGTCGCTCCAGTGGCCAAGTGGGGGGGGGTGGAACCCTCACTGGGACAGTGTGGTATCAGGACCCTCGGGGTCACTGAAAGACCAGGGGTGCCTGAGTGTGGCAGAGCTCCCAGGTAACGGAGCAAGGAAGCCAGCTGCAGAGATGGAGCTGAGGAGGAGGCTCTCAGCTCGGGGTTGCTATAAACCATGATCCAAGGCAGAGTCAGACCACTGTTCTTCCAGCAGGGACCCAACAAACAGCAGATCCGGGGAGATTCCCCTTCTTCCCCTGGGAGGGGTGGTGCGGGAGCACACCACAGGGATCTGCTGGGTTTGGAGACTCCACACGGGGTCATGTGCCAGAGATAGAAATGCTCAGTCACAGGCTTGGTGAGCACGGTATGCACTGGAGACTGGGGAGATGTGAGTAATTGACTGCTTTTCTCTGGGGGTGCGCTGAGGAGTGGGGCCCCGAGTTCTTTGCTCCTCTGGGGCGGAGATTGGGAGGCCACCATTTTCACTCTTGTCCTTCAAAGCTGTACCGAAAGCTTGCAGGCAAAAAAAGCTCCCGAGAGCAAACCCGAGCCGATTACTTAGCCTGGAACCAGCAAGGGCAGGGCAATTCTGCCTCTGGCAAAGACATCTGAGAACCACGGCAACAGGCTCCTACCCCAGAAGATCAGCAAGAACAGCTAGCCAAGACCAAGTTTACCAGTCAATGAGAAGGGCAGAACTCCAGCGCTAGGGGAATACTGTCATGGCTTTTTTCCCCATGATTCTTTAATCTTTCAAAGTTAATTGTTTTAACTTTCTTTTTCTTTTTTTTCTTTTTTGAATTTTTCTTTTTCCCTTTTTCAACCAACATCTTATCAATCACTGTTTTTAAAAAATCTTTTTTATTTTTCATTTTCTTTTCTTTCTTCTTTTTCTTTTCTTATTTATTTTTTCTTTGATAACAAGTAGGATTTTATTTTATTTTATTTTATTTTTTATTATTTTAATTTTATTATGTTGTTAGTCATGATACAATACATCATTAATTTTTGATGTGGTGATCCATGATCCATTGTTTTCGTATAACAACCAGTGCTCCATGCAGTACGTGCCCTCCTTAATAACCATCGCTGGGCTAACCAATCGCCCCTCCCCCCTCCCCTCTAAAACTCTGTTTCTCAGGGTCCATAGCCTCTCACAGTTCATCTCTCCCTCTGATTCCCCCCCCTTCATTTTTAGAGTCATATTCTATCCCTTCATAGTAGTTAACTTTATTTTGGGAATATATATGTAAGTTATTCTCTCTTTAAAATTTTGGGATACAGTTTCTTCTAACAGACCAAAATATACCCTAAATCTCTAGTGTATGGCTTTGTTCTAGTCTCCTGCCTGATCACATTCTCTCCTTTTTTTTTTTTAATCCTCTTCTTTCTTTTTTCAACCAACTTCTTATCTTATCAATTCCTTTTATAAAATCTCTTATAATTTTCATCTTTACAGTCATATTCCATCCCTTCATCGTACTTACCCTTATTTTTGTACATATATAAGCTTTTCTTTCTTTAAAATTTTGGGAGGCACTTTCTTCTAACAGACCAAAATACGGCAAAATCTAGTGTGTGGCACTGATCTATGCACCAGCCTGATCATATTTGATCATATTCTGTTTTTTGTTTGTTTGTTTGTTTTATCTTTATCTTTATCTTTTTCCTTTCTTTCCCTTTCTTTTCCCCCCATTTCAGGACTCTTCTGATTTGTTTAGTGTATATTTTTCTGGGGTCATTGTTACCCTGTTAGCATTTTGTTCTCTCATTCATCTATTCTACTCTGGACAAAATGACAAGACGGAAAAAATCACCTCAAAAAAAAAAAAAAAGAACAAGAGGCAGTACCGAGAACCAGGGACTTAATCAATACAGATATTAGTAAGATGTCAGAACTAGAGTCAGAATGACGATTTTAAAGATACTAGCTGGGCTTGAAAAAAACACGGAAGATATTAGAGAAACCCTTTCTGGAGAAATAAAAGAACTAAAATCTAACCAATTCGAATTCAAAAAGTCTATTAATAAGGTGCAATAAAAAATGGGGGCACTAACTGCTAGAATAAATGAGGCAGAAGAGAGAATTAGTGATATAGAAGACCAAATGATGGAGAATAAAGAAGTTGAGAGAAAGAGAGATAAACAACTACTGGATCACGAGGGCAGAATTTGAGAGATAAGTGATACCATGAGATGAAACAATTTTAGAATGATTGGTAACCCAGAGGAATAAGAAAGAGAGAGAGGGGCAGAAGGTATATTGGAGCAAATTATAGCAGAGAACTTCCCTAATTTGGGGAAGGAAACAGGCACACAGGCACAGAACAACCCCCTCAAAATCAATAAAAATAGGTCAACACCCCAACATCTAATAGTAAAAATCAGAAGTCTCAGAAACAAAGGAAATCCTGAAGCAGACTGGGAAAAGAAGTCTGTATTCTACAATGGTAGAAACATTAGATTGGCAACAGACTTATCCACGGAGACATGGCAGGCCAGAAAGGACTGGCATGATATATTCAGAGCACGAAATGAGAAAAATATGCAGCCAAGAATACTATATCCAGCTAGGCTGTCATTGAAAATAGAAGGAGAGATAAAAAGCTTCCAGGAGGAGCAAGATGGTGGAGGAGTAGGAGACCTGGATTTCGTCTGGTCTCAGGAATTCAGCTGAATAGGGATCAAACCATTCTGAACACCTATGAACTCAACAGATTGAAGAGGAGAGTAACACCAACTCTCTGAACAGAGAAGTGACCACTTACTGGAAGGTAGGACGTGCGGAGAAGTGAATCCGAGGCGATATTCGGGAGGATAGACGGCGGGGGAAGGGGCCTCTGTCGGCCGCTTCTGGCAAGTGATAGAGCCGCGAAGCACAAAATCGGACCTTTTAGAAGTCGGCTCCGCTGAGGGATGTTGCTCCAGTGGCTAAGCGGTGTGGGGGGGGGGAGTGGAATCCTCCCGGGACAGTGTGGTCTCAGGACCCTTGGGGTCACAGAAAGACCGGGGGTGCCTGAGTGCAGCAGAGCTCCCAGGTATCAGAGCGGGGAAGCCGGCTGCAGAGACGGAGCCGAGGTGTGGGCTCTCAGCTCGGGGTTGCCATAAACTGTGATCCGTGGCCCAGTCGGACCACTGCTCCTCCAGCAGGGACCCAACAAGCGGCAGAGCCAGGGAGACTCCCCTTCCTCCCCTGGGAGGAGCAGTGCAGGAGCACACCGCAGGGATCTGCTGGGTTTGGAGACTCCACACGGGGTCGGGTGCCAGAGATACAAACGCTCCGTCACAGGGTGGGTGAGCACGGAGTGCGACCAGAGACCAGGGAGAAGGGAGTGACTGCTTTTCTCTGGGGGCACACTGAGGAGCGGGGCCCCGAGTTCTAAGCTCCTCCGGGTGGAGATTGGGAGGTCACCATTTTCGCCCTGGTCCTCCAAAGCTGTACCGAGAACTTGCAGGGAACAAAAGCTCCTGAGAGCAAACCTGAGCAGCTTGCTTAGCCCAGAAGGACAAGGGCGGGACAATTCCGCCTCCGGCAAAGACATTTGAAAACCACGGCAACAGGCCCCTCCCCCAGAAGATCAGCACGAACAGCCAGCAAGCCAAGACCAAGTTTACTGATCAAGGAGAACAGGAGAACTCCAGTGCTAGGGGAATACTGCACATAGAATTCATGGCTTTTTTTTTTTTACCATGATTCATTAGTTCATCAAAGTTAATTTTTTTAACTGTTTTTTTTTAATATTTCTTTTTCCCTTTTTCAACCAACATCTTATCAATCCCTTTTTTAAAAAAATTGTTTTTTATTTTTCATTTTTAGAGTCATATTTTATCCCTTCATAGTAGTTACCCTTATTTTTGACATATATATATATATATAAGTTGTTCTCTCTTTAAAATTTTGAGATACGGTTTCTTCTAACAGATCAAAATATACCCTAAATCACTAGCGTATGGCTTTGTTCTCGTCTCCTGCCTGATCACATTCTCTCCATTTTTTTTCTTTTCTTTTTTAAATCTTCTTCTTTCTTTTTTAAAACAACTTCTTATCTTATCAATTCCTTTTATAAAATCTTTTTTAATTTTCATCTTTACAGTCATCTTCCATTCCTTCATTGTATCAACCCTTATTTTGTACATAAAGGTCTTTCTTCCTTTAAAATTTTAGGAGGCACGTTTTTCTAACAGACCAAAATACGGCCAAAATCTAGTGTGAGGCACTATTCTATGCACTAGCCTGATCATATTTGATCATATTCTGCTTTTTTTGTATTGTTCTGTTTTTGTTTTTATCTTTTTTTTTTCTCTTTCTTTTTTCTTTCTTTCCCTTTCTTTTCCCCTGGTTTCAGTTCTTTTCTGATTTGTATACAGTATATTTGCTGGGGACGTTGTTAACCTGTTAGCATTTTCTTCTCTCATTCATCTATTCTCTTCTGGACAAAATGACAAGACGAAAAAAATCACCTCAGCAAAAAGAACAAGAGGTAGTACCGTCAGCCAGGGACCTACTCAATATGGACATTAGTACGATGTCGGACCTAGAGTTCAGAATCATGACATTAAAGATACTAGCTGGGCTTGAAAAAAGCGTGGAAGTTATTAGAGAAACCCTTTCTGGAGAAATAAAAGAACTAAAATCTAACCAAGTCGAAATCAAAAAGGTTATTAATGAGGTGCAATCAAAAATGGGGGCGCTAACTGCTAGGATAAATGAGGCAGAAGAGAGAATCAGCGATATAGAAGACCAAATGATGGAAAATAAAGAGGCTGAGAAAAAGAGAGAGAAACAACTACAAGATCACGAGGGCAGAATTCGAGAGATAAGTGATACAATAAGACAAAACAACATTAGAATAATTGGGATCCCAGAAGAAGAAGAAAGAGAGAGAGGGCAGAAGGTATATTGGAGCAAATAATAGCAGAGAACTTCCCTAATGTGAGGAAGGAAATAGGCATCAAAATACAGGAGGCAGAGAGAACCCCTCTCAAAATCAATAATAATAGGTCAACACCCCGACATCTAATACTAAAATTTACGAGTCTCAGAGACAAAGAGAAAATCCTGAAAGCAGCTCGGGAGAAGAGATATGTAACCTACAATGGTAGAAATATTAGATTGGCAACAGACCTATCCACAGAGACCTGGCAGGCCAGAAAGGACTGGCAAGATATCTTCAGAGCACTAAATGGGAAAAATATGCAGCCAAGAATACTATATCCAGCTAGGCTGTCATTGAAAATAGAAGGAGAGATAAAAAGCTTCCAGGACAAACAAAAACTAAAGGAATTTGCAAACACGAAACCAGCCCTCCAAGAAATATTGAAAGGGGTCCTCTAAGCAAAGAGAGAGCCTAAAAGCAGCATAGATCAGAAAGGAACACAGACAATATACAGTAACAGTCACCTTACAGGCCATACAATGGCACTAAATTCATACCTTTCAATAGTTACCCTGAATGTAAATGGGCTAAATGCCCCAATCAAAAGACACAGGCTATCAGATTGGATTAAAAAACAAGACCCATCAATAGGCTGTCTGCAAGAGACTCATTTTAGACCCAAAGACACCCCCAGATTGAAAGTGAGGGGGTAGAAAACCATTTACCATGCTAATGGACACCAAAAGAAAGCTGCGTTGGCAATCCTTAGATCAGACAAATTGTTTAAGACTGTAATAAGAGATGAAGAAGGACACTATATCCTACTTAAAGGGTCTATCCAACAAGAAGATCTAATAATTGTAAATATTGATACCCCTAACATGGGAGCAGTCAATTATATAAGGCAATTAATAACAAAAGTGAAGAAACACACTGAAAACAATACAATAATAGTGGGGGACTTTAACACCCCCCTGACTGAAATGGACAGATCATCTAAGCAAAAGATCAACAAGGAAATAAAGACTTTAAATGACACACTGGACGAAATGGACTTCACAGATAAATTCAGAACATTCCATCCCAAAGCAACGGAATACACATTCTTCTCTAGTGCCCATGGAACATTCTCCAGAATTGATCACATCCTAGGTCACAAATCAGGTCTCAACTGGTAACAAAAGATTGGGATCATTCCCTGCATATTTTCAGACCACTATGCTTTGAAAGTAGAACTCAATCACAAGAGGAAAGTCGGAAAGAACTCAAATACATGGAGGCTAAAGAGCATTCTACTAAAGAATAAATGGGTCAGCCAGGAAATTAAAGAATTAAAAAAATTCATGGAAACCAATGAAAATGAAAACACAACTGTTCAAAATCTTTGGGATACAGCAAAGGCAGTCCTGAGAAGAAAGTATATAGTAATACAAGCCTTTCTCAAGAAACAAGAAAGGTCTCAAATACACAACCTAACCCTACACCTAAAGGAGCTGGAGAAAGAACAGCAAATAAAGCCTAAACCCAGCAGGAGAAGAGAAATAATAAAGATCAGAGCAGAAATCAATGAACTAGAAACCAAAAGAACAGTAGAACAAATCAACGAAACTAGGAGGTGGTTCTTTGAAAGAATTAACAAGATTGATAAACCCCGGGCCAGACTTATCAAAAAGAAAAGAGAAATGACCCAAATCAACAAAATCATGAATGAAAGAGGAGAGATCACAACCAAACCAAAGAAATACAAACAATTATAAGAACATATTATGAGCAACTCTATGCCAGCAAATTAAATAACCTGGAAGAAATGGGTGCATTCCTAGAGATGTATCAACTACCAAAATTGAACCAGGAAGAAATAGAAAACCTGAACAGACCTATAACCACTAAGGAAATTGAAGCAGTCATCAAAAATCTCCCAACATGGGCGCCTGGGTGGCTCAGTTGGTTAAGCGACTGCCTTCGGCTCAGGTCATGATCCTGGAGTCCCTGGATCGAGTCCCACGTCAGGCTCCCTGCTCGGCGGGGAGTCTGCTTCTCCCTCTGACCCTCTTTCCTCTCGTGCTGTCTCTCATTCTCTCTTTCTCAAATAAAATCTTTAAAAAAAAAAAAAATCTCCCAACAAACAAAAGCCCAGGGCCATTTGGCTTCCCAGGGGAATTCTATCAGACATTTAAAGAAGATTTAATACCTATTCTTATGAAACTGTTCCAAAAAATAGAAATGGAAGGAAAACTTCCAAACTCATTTTATGAGGCCACCATTACCTTGATCCCAAAACAAGACAAAGACCCCATCAAAAAGGAGAATTAGAGACCAATATCCTTGATGAACATGGATGCAAACATTCTCACCAAAATACTAGCCAATAGGATCCAACAGTACATTAAAAGGATTATTCACCACGACCTAGTGGGGTTTGTCCCTGGGCTACAAGGCTGGTTCAACATCCGCAAATCAATCAATGTGATACAATACATTAACAAAAGAAAGAACAAGAATCATATGATCCTCTCAATAGATGCAGGAAAAGTATTTGACAAAGTACAGCATCCTTTCTTGATCAAAACTCTTCAGAGGATAGGGATAGAGGGTACATACCTCAGTATCATAAAAGCCATCTACGAAAAACCTACAGCGAATATCATTCTCAATGGGGAAAAGCTGAGAGCTTTTCCCCTAAGGTCAGGAACGCGGCAGGGATGTCCACTCTCACCACTGCTATTCAACATAGTATTGGAAGTCCTAGCCACAGCAATCAGACAACAAAAAGAAATCAAAGGCATCCAAATCGGCAAAGAGGAAGTCAAACTCTCACTCTTTGCAGATGATATGATACTTTATGTGGAAAACCCAAAAGACTCCACCCCAAAACTGCTAGAACTCATACAGGAATTCAGTAAAGTAGCAGGCTATAAAATCAATGCACAGAAATCAGTGGCATTCCTATACACCAACAACAAGACAGAAGAGAGACAAATCAAGGAGTCGATCCCATTCACAATTGCACCCAAAACCATAAGATACCTAGGAATAAATTTAACCAAAGAGGCAAAGGATCTGTACTCAGAAAACTATAAAATACTCAGGAAAGAAATTGAAGAAGACACAAAGAAATGGAAAAACGTTCCATGCTCATGGATTGGGAGAACCAACATTGTGAAGATGTCAATGCTACCTAGAGCAATCTACACATTCAATGCAATCCCCATCAAAAGACCATCCAGTTTTCTCAAAGAAATGGAACAAATAATCCTAAAATTTGTATGGAACCAGAAGAGACCCCGAATAGCCAGAGGAATATTGAAAAAGAAAAGCAAAGCTGGCGGCATCACAATTCCGGACTTCCAGCTCTATTACAAAGCTGTCATCATCAAGACAGTATGGTACTGGCACAAAAACAGACACATAGATCAATGGAACAGAATCGAGAGCCCAGAAATGGACCCTCAACTCTATGGTCAACTTATCTTTGACAAAGCAGGAAAGAATGTCCAATGGAAAAAAGACAGTCTCTTCAACAAATGGTGTTGGGAAAATTGGACAGCCACATGCAGAAGAATGAAACTGGACCATTTCCTTACACCACACACAAAAATAGACTCCAAATGTTTGAAAGACCTAAACGTGAGACAGGAGTCCATCAAAATCTTAAGGAGAACACAGGTAGCAACCTCTTCGACCTCAGCCACAGCAACGTCTTCCTAGAAACATCACCAAAGGCACGGGAAGCCAGGGCAAAAATGAACTATTGGGATTTCATCAAGATAAAAAGCTTTTGCACAGCAAAAGAAACAGTCAACAAAACCAAAAGACAACCGACAGAATGGGAGAAAATATTTGCAAATGACATATCAGATAAAGGGCTAGTATCCAAAATCTATAAAGAACTTATCAAACTCAACACCCAAAGAACAAATAATCCAATCAAGAAATGGGCAGAAGACATGAACAGACATTTTTCCAGAGAAGACATCCAAATGGTCAACAGGCACATGAAAAAGTGCTCAACATCGCTCGGCATCAGGGAAATCCAAATCAAAACCTCAATGAGATACCACCTCACACCCGTCAGAATGGCTAAAATTAACAAGTCAGGGAACGACAGATGTTGGCGGGGATGTGGAGAAAGGGGAACCCTCCTACACTGTTGGTGGGAATGCAAGCTGGTGCAACCCCTCTGGAAAACAGTATGGAGGTTCCTCAAACAGTTGAAATTAGAGCTACCATTTGATCCAGCAATTGCACTACTGGGTATTTACCCCAAAGATACAAATGTAGGGACCCGAAGGGGTACGTGCACCCCAATGTTTATAGCAGCAATGTCCACAATAGCCAAACTGTGGAAAGAGCCAAGATGTCCATCGACAGATGAATGGATAAAGAAGAAGTGGTATATATACACAGTGGAATATTATGCAGCCATCAAAATGCATGAGATCTTGCCATTTGCTACGGCGTGGATGGAACTGGAGGGTGTTATGCTGAGTGAAATAAGTCAATCAGAGAAAGACATGTATCATATGACCTCACTGATATGAGGAATTCTTAATCTTAGGAACAAACTGAGTGTTACTGGAGTGGTCGGGGGTGGGAGGGATGGGGTGGCTGGGTGATAGACATTGGGGAGGGTATGTGCTACGGTGAGCGCTGTGAATTGTGCAAGACTGTTGAATCACAGATCTGTACTTCTGAAACAAATAACGCAACATATTTTAAGAAAAAAGAAAAAGAAGAAGATAGCAGGAGAGGAAGAATGAAGGGGAGTAAGTCAGAAGGGGAGACGAACCAGGAGAGATGATGGACTCTGAAAAACAAACTGAGGGTTCTAGAGGGGAGGAGGGTAGGGGGATGGGTTGGCCTGGTGATGGGTATTGGAGAGGGCACGTTCTGCATGGAGCACTGGGTGTTGTAAACAAACAATGAATCATGGAACAGTACACCAAAACAAATGATGTAATATATGGTGATTAACATAACAATAAAAAATTAAAAAAAAAAGAACTTATCACACTCAACACCCAAAGAACAAATAATCCAATCAAGAAATGTCCAGAAGGCATAAACAGACATTTTTTCCAAAGAAGACATCCAAATGGCCACAGACACATGAAAAAGTGCTCATCGTTGCTCGGCATCAGGGAAATCCAAATCAAAAGCTCAATGAGATACCACCTCACACCAGTCAGAATGGCTAAAATTAAGAAGTCAGGCAACGACAAATGTTGGCAGGGATGCGGAGAAAGGGGAACCCTCCTACACTGTTGGTGGGAATGCAACCTAGAGCAACCACTCTGGAAAACAGTATGGAGGTTCCTCAAAAAGTGAAAATAGAGCTATCATACGATCCACCAGTTGCACTACTGGGTATTTCCCCCAAAGATACAAATGTAGGGATCCGAAGGGGCACGTGCACCCTGATGTTTATAGCAGCATTGTCCACAATAGCCAAACTGTGGAAAGAGCCAAGATGTCCATCAACAGATGAATGGATAAAGAAGATGTGGAATACACACACACACACACACACACACACACACACACACACACACACACACAATGGAATATTATGCAACCATCAAAAGGAATGAGATCTTGCCATTTGCAACAACGTGGATGGAACTGGTGGGTGTTATGCTGAGTGAAATAAGTCAATCAGAAAAATACATGTATCATATGACCTCACTGATATGAGGAATTCTTAATCTCAGGAAACAATCTGAGGGTTGCTGGAGTGGGGGTGGGGTGGGAGGGCTGGGGTGGCCGGGTGATAGACATTGGAGAGGGTATGTGCTATGGTGAGTGCTGTGAATTGTGCAAGACTTTTGAATCACAGATCTGTACCTCTGAAACAAATAATGCAATATATGTTAAGAAAAAAAAAGAAGATGATAGCAGGAGGGGCAGAATGAAGAGTTGTAAATCTGAGGGGGAGACGAACCATGAGAGATGATGGACTCTGAAAAACAAACTGAGGGTTCTAGAGGGGAAGGGGGTGGGAGCATGGGTTAGCCTGGTGATGGGTATTAAAGAGGGCACGTTCTACGTGGAGCACTGGGTGTTATGCACAAACAATGAATCATGGAACACTACATCACAAACTAATGATGTAATGTATGGTGATTAACATAACAATAAAACTTTAAATAAAGGTACCATTGGGGACATCTGGTAGAGTAAAATGAGTGGTGGGTGTATATTTGAGGATTAGATATTATCTTTCAAGCTTCTTATCAAATCCAAATTTCCCAGGGCCACCCTTCCCCTTCCTACCACCCTGTCTTTCTCCCTATTTACATCTGCCACAATGAACTTAGAGAAATTTGTAAAGACTTTAGATTGAAATTAATTTGTTCAAAGGTGGATTTGATGAAATCAACAAGATGGTATATATTCCCTAAATATTTTTCTGTTTGATTTTTCAGACAATGCTGTTGCGGAAGGTGTTCTTTCTCTCTCTGAAAAAAAAAAGGTATATTTGGTTTTTATTGTATCTGATCAAGTATCTGAGTTCAGAGATTGAAATCCGGGAGAAGAAAGAGGCTTAATTGAATCTTAAGCGTTTTGGCAATCTCGAGAACTGAGCTTGGTGGGGCTCTAGGAGCAGGGCTGATGGCTGAAGAATCATATGACACACTCTTTTATACCACAGCAACGCCTAATCTGGTTTAGAAAATAAGACCAAACACATAA